>NC_061105.1:11670154-11675154 GCF_015104395.2 Macrobrachium nipponense | reverse complement strand
TGCTCATTTTTATTGCTCTGATAATTCTTCACAATTTGGCAGCTATTAATAAAACTCTATCAGCCCAATCACAGACTATCAACACATGCTACCGTTTCTTCATCAGAGTAGCCAACGTAATTTCGTTGGAAGTACGTGTATTTTAGAATTAAATTTCATAAAATAAACGACAGAGCGTATCGAGATTATATTAACTATCACCAAATAAGCTTTAAATATGGTAACTTTTAAATTATATAAATTACAGATGCTGTATGAATGAATTGCGTGTATCTGTGTATTGTGGTAGTACTGACTTCTTCTTCGTCTAATCCGTTGCCATTTTATGTATAGCCAAATGAGGTATACCAGATTTCCTGTAAAATTCTTATATCCTGAAGCGTACACTCTATTTAGTCTAGCAATATATGAAATTTGGTATTATTTCAGTTTCAACCATTATGGGAAATCTATTATATTGATATTTTTCCCGAGTAAAGCACGTGATAACAAAACACTTCTTCTCAATACATTATTGTCGCTAATGCATACTTACAGAGAAAAAAAAAAAAATTAAGTTTTTACCTCGAATTTTTCCTAAGTCGGGAGAGGTGTTTCCTCTACGGTAATGTTTACTTTTAATGAGCCCTCTAACTTACTTTCTTACGCAAACAAAAGCAGTTCCAGTTACTCATTATTGGCTGAGAGGTGTGACATCGTTATGACGTCATGGGTTTCATAACCAATTACGAATGACTTGAGTCGAAAACTAAGTTTCACTAGCATTTCAGCGGAGTAATACAATTACCTGTTCTAGTGTCCACTGGTATCCTTGTTTGACTGAATGCTCGAATAATGAAGCAAAAAACGGCATTTTGTCTTCCTGTACCTATGGCAGAGGTAGTGGCTGGCCCTTCTGGCATTAATTTTGACAGACCTTCGATTTCCTACCGATTGTTTGCAGTGCAATTGCAATGTGGCCGTCGGGTACCTGGCCACTTCCTACTTTAAGTTGCATGTCAGGGAACCTTGCAACGGCTTCACGTTTTCCCTCAAAGCACCAGCACATTTTTATCAACCAACAGTTTAAGGTAAGCTTCATTAATTTATAGAGTATATTATAATGGTGGTAGTATAACGATGTATACAGCAGTACCATCACTTTGTATTTGGTTTGATGGATGTTAGGTAGTGGCCTAAGGGGGGGTCGCAGGGGGGCGGAGCCCCCCCGCTAGGCCTAGGTAGGGTACAGGGCCTAGGTAAGGTTAGGTGGTTGTATTAGGTTCGGTAGTGCCCCGAAAATCACTGTGGCCTTAAGGGGGGTCGCAGGGGGGCGGAGCCCCCCGCTATGGCCTAGGTAGGGGTACAGGGCCCTAGTTAAGGTTAGGTGGTTGTATTAGGTTCGGTAGTGCCCCGAAAATCACTGTGGCCTTAAGGGGGGGTCCGCTAGGCCTAGGTAGGGGTACAGGGCCCTAGGTAAGGTTAGGTGGGTGTATTAGGTTCGGTAGTGCCCCGAAAATCACTTTTCTCCTCCTCCCCCCACCCAAAAAACCCCGTTTCCCACTGGATCCCCCATAATTGAAGTAGTGGGTAGGTTTATGCTTAGATTTTGTGTGTAAGTAAGACTCTGTTTCTTTTTTATTCATTTCCTCATGTTCTATGCGATGTGCAACACCAATCTGGTCGTTTTTTTGCCGTTTTTCGTCCGTTAATACTTGAAAACGGGTGCGGCCTTCTCCTGGACATTTACCTTTTTCTGAAAAAAACTTTTTTTTTTTTTTTTTTTTTTTAACTCCAATTACATAGTAAATCTCTAAATCGGATGGTTTGCAGTCAAAATAAATGTTAAATCCGTTGGAACTTACATTATTTCTGATGCAACAAATATATTTTTATTTGCATAAATTTGGCTGAAAATGAAACTAAAAATTTACCTGAAATTTATATATGTATAAAATTACCTGACATTTTTAAATAATTGGTAGATCTAGTGTACCTATCCGCGGCGGCCCAGAGTATGGCAGTTGCAGTTTTTCTATGCAGTTTTACCTCCTGAGCAAGAATTTGAAGTAATATTTATTCGGACGACTCTAATTTACCTTTGAACTCTATCCTACGGTAAAGGGGATTCCCATTGGGGAACCGGGGTTTTGGTGTGGGACAAAACCCCCACTCTATCCTACGGTAAGGGGGACCCCCAGTGGGAACCGGGGTTTTGGGTGGGGGGGGGGAGAAACCACTTGGGGGAGATTTTGCCGTGTTATTGTGGTATTTCCCACATTTATCACTTTTAAAAACACGAAATACAGGCGGAATAAGAAATAACAAAACTAGCGGTATTTCTACAGAAGCACAATCCGCGGTGGCTTAGACTATGGCAATTGCTGATTCCTATGTTATTTGAGTTACTGTACAAGATTTAAAAGTAATATCCATTCGGCCGGCTGTAAACTAAGCAGTAATTGACCTTTGAAAGTTACATAATAGCCGCACCAAACTCAAAGGTATATTAAAGTTTAGTTCCAACCAAACGAAAAAAATATTCCTTACAACCCTTGTAAAGCAACTAAAATAACATAGAAAATGTCAATTGCCATAGTCTAAGTCACCGAAGAAGAACGGTCCTACAGGAAGGTACCAAGTATTCGTTACGGTGAAGGAGATGTAAACACAGCCGCCATGTTTTAAATTCCCCAACCACCACGGAGCCATATGTTCACTAAGGGGGAGGCGGGGGGGGGGGGTAACGCACAGGGGGAGGGCGGGGGTAAGGTAAGGTGGAAGGTACGAGTTGTCTTACCAGCACCCCACTGAATAGTAACATACCTTGGCGCAACTTTCGGCAAAAGCCTAACACTCACTTTCCTAAAACATAATAATTAAGAATAATGTTTGGACCTTACCTTAAAGGGGGGCCTGGAGGGTACAAAGCAGCAGCTGCTTTTAGAATGCGTGGGAGGGCGGGTCGGGTTGGGTTCCTCAAAATGCAGCTTGAAATAAGCAACAGCCAAGTACCCGACGAAGTTATACATTCTCCTCCCGTATCTTGGAGTTGACTGAATGGGGGCAAATGACCTGCTTTCTCAGGAGGCCGCTGGTCCTGGCAAAAACCGATTAGTCGATCATAATTACCTGAGTAAAAGGCAGAAAAATCTTTGTAACTCATGTAACAATTGTTACATGAAGTTGGCAAAGAGTTCCTTGGTGAGGGCTGGGGCGAGCGTGAAGTAGATGCAGCAGTGGATGTCATGGCGGCAGATTCAACAGTGTTGGAGTTCTACAGTTAGGAGGTGGAGGAGGCCAGACCGTAGAAAACAGGGTAGGAGAGGTGGGGTGGAGTAAAAATAAAAAATGCTTTGATGCTATTGGTTGAGGCAGGGTGGGGCTGAGGTAAATGAACAAGCACTTAACAAGATAAGTTGGCATGTTAAGGGTAATAAAAGTAAATGGGTAGTTAAGGAACTAAATGTAAATGTGGGATGGGTTCAAAATATGAAATAATACAAAAACATATATAACGGGCCCAGGAGGGGGTGGGATTTAAGTCCCTGGGTGGTAAATGTGTAATAGGGCCTATAGTTGTTTTAATAAATACAAAAGACCAAATTAAACATAGGTTAGCATATAACAAAAACTAATTAAACTTGTAGGGGATGTTGCCTGACCAGGGGTGGGGTTGGGCCTGCTGTAACCCCCCCTTAAAGAACCAAACAACCAAAATAACATAACCTAACCTAGCAGGGGATGTAACCTTACCTAGTAGGGAAACTTAAAACCTAGTAGGCAATGTTGCCCTGACCAGGGGGGCTTTGCCCCAGTAACCCCCCTTAAAGGAAACCTAACTTAACCTAGTAAGGAATGTAACCTAACCTAGTAGGGAATAATTTGCCTGACCAGGGGGCTTCGCCCCCCGTACCCCCCCTTAAAAGGCCTAACCTAACCTAACCTAGTAGGGAAATACTAGGCCTAACGTAACCTAGTAAGGAATGTAACCTAACCAACCAACCTAACCTAACCTAACCTAGTAGGGAGGGAATATTGCCTGACCAGGGGGGCTTCGCCCCCCCGTTATACCCCCCCTTAAAGGCCTAACCTAACCTAGTAAGGAATGTAACCTAAACCTAACCTAGTAGGGAATATTGCCTGACCAGGGGGGCTTCGCTTCGCCCCCCCCGTACCCCCCCTTAAAGGCCTAACCTAACCTAACCTAGTAAGGAACGTAACATAACCTAACCTAGTAGGGAAATACTAGAGGCCTAACGATAACCTAGTAAGGAATTTAACCTAACCAACCTAACCTAACCTAGTAGGGAATATTGCCTGGACCAGGGGGGCTTCACCCCCGTAGTACTTTTAAAGGCCTCAACCTAACCTAAACCTCAGTAAGGAATGTAACCTAACCAACCTAAACCTAGTAGGGAACATTGGCCTGACCAGGGGGGCTTCGCCCCCCGATTACCCCCCCCTTAAAGGCCTAACCTAACCTAGTAAGGAACCGTCGTAACCTAACCTAAACCTAGTAGGGAAATACTAGGCCTAACGTAACCTAGTAAGGAATGTAACCTAACCAACCTAACCTAACCTAACCTAGTAGGGAATATTGCCTGACCAGGTGGGCTTCGCCCCCCGTACCCCCCCTTAAAGGCCTAACCTAACCTAGTAAGGAATGTAACCTAACCTAACCTAACCTAACCTAACCTAGTAGGGAACATTACCTGACCAGGGGGGCTTCGCCCCCCCGTACCACCTTAAAGGCCTAACGTAACCTAGTAAGGAATGTAACCTAACCAACTTAACCTAACCTAACCTAGTAAGGAATGTAACCTAACCTAACCTAACCTAGTAGGGAATATTGCCTGACCAGGGGAGGGGGGCTGTTTCGCCCCCCGTACCTTACCCCCCCACCCTTCAAAGGCCTAACCTAACCTAGTAAGGAATGTAACCTAACCTAACCTAAACCTAGTAGGGAACATTGCCTGCCCACCAGGGGGGCTTCGCCCTCCCCGTACCCCCCCTTAAAG
>NC_061105.1:11637993-11664654 GCF_015104395.2 Macrobrachium nipponense | reverse complement strand
ATTATTCGACTGGGTGGTATTTATAGTGTGGGGTTCCGGGTTGCATCCTGCCTCTATGGAGTCCATCACTTTTCTTACTATGCGTGCCGTTTCTAGGATCACACTCTTCTGCATGAGTCCTGGAGCTACTTCAGCCTCTAGTTTTTCTAGATTCCTTTTCAGGGATCTTGGACTCGTGCCTAGTGCTCCTATGATTATGGGTACGATTTCCATTGGCATTATCCCATATCCTTCTTATTTCTCTTTTCAGATCTTGATACTTATCCATTTTTTCCCTCTCTTTCTCTTCAACTCTGGTGTCCCATGGTATTGCAAACATCAATGAGTGATACTTTCTTCTTGACTTTGTCAATCAACGTCACGTTCTGGTCTGTTGCACGTATCAACCCTATCTGTTCTGATACCATAGTCCCAGAGGATCTTTGCCTGATCGTTTTCTATCACTCCCTCAGGTTGGTGCTCGTACCACTTATTACGGCAAGGTAGCTGATGTTTCTTGCAAAGGCTCCAGTGGGCTTTTGCCACTGAATCATGCCTCTTTTTGTACTGGTTCTGTGCAAGTGCCGGCATTCGCTTGCTATTTGGGTTTATGGTTTCATTTTTCGTATTGCACTTCCTACATATGGGAGAGATGTTATTTCCGTCTATTGTTCTTTGAACGTATCTGGTTCTTAGGGCCTGATCTTGTGCCGCTGTTATCATTCCTTCAGTTTCCTTCTTTAGCTCTCCCCTCTGTAGCCATTGCCAATTGTCATCGCTGGCTAGTTCTTTAGTCTGTCTCATATATTGTCCGTGCATTGGTTTGTTGTGCCAGTCCTCTGTTCTGTCTGTCATTCTCCTGTCTCTGTATATTTCTGGGTCTTCGTCTACTTTTATTAGTCCTTCTTCCCATGCACTCTTGAGCCACTCGTCTTCACTGGTTTTCAGATATTGCCCCAGTTCTCTGTTCTCGATGTTGACGCAGTCCTCTATACTTAGTAGTCCTCTCCCTCCTTCCTTTCGTGTTATGTATAGTCTGTCCGTATTTGCTCTTGGGTGTAGTGCTTTGTGTATTGTCATATGTTTCCTGGTTTTCTGATCTATGTTGCGGAGTTCTGCCTTCGTCCATTCCACTATTCCGGCTCTGTATCTGATTACTGGCACTGCCCATGTGTTTATGGCTTTTATCATATTTCCGGAATTGAGTTTTGACTGAGTATCGCCTTGAGTCTCTGCATATCTTCTTTCCTGATCGTGTCCTTCATCTCTTGGTGTTTTATATCCCCCCCTTCCATTATTCCAGGTATTTGTATCCTGTCTCATCTATGTGTTTGATGTTGCTCCATCTGGTAGCTTTCTATCCCTTCAGTTCTCGTTACTTTGCCTTTTTGTATGTTGACTAAGGCGCATTTTTTCTATTCCAAACTCCATTCTGATGTCCCCCAGGTACATCTTACAGTCTGGATTAGGGTATCTATTTCCTTGATGCTCTTACCATACAGCTTGATGTCGTCCATGAACATCAGATGGTTGATCATGGCTACTACGAAGAGTAGTGGGGACAGTGAGTCGCCCTGGAAGATCCCTCTCCTGATATTAACCTCTGCTAGTCTTATTCCAGAGCTTGTAAGTATTGTATTCCAGTTGTGCATTGTATTTTTGAGGAAGCTGAGGTGTTTTCCTCTGCCCTATATATTTTCAGGCATTCTATTAGCCATGTGTGTGGTATCATGTCGAAGGCTTTCTTATAGTCTATCCATGCCATGCTTAGGTTGGTTTTCCTTCTCCTACTGTTCTTCATTACCATTTTGTCTATCAGGAGCTGGTCTTTTGTGCCCCTACACTTCCTTCTGCAGCCTTTCTGTTGGTGGGGGATGGTGTTTGTCTCCTCTAGGTAGCTGTATAGCCTTTCACTGATGATACCTGTTAGTAACTTCCACATTATTGGTAGGCAGGTGATAGGCCTGTAGTTACTGGCTATATTTCCCTTACTCTTGTCTTTTTGTACTAAGGATGTTCTTCCTGCGGTCATCCATTTGAGTGCATGGTGATTTGAGATACAATGCTGGAGTTGTTCTGCTATTCGTGGGTGTAGAGCCTTGAAGTTTTTGAGCCAGTATCCATGGACTTCATCGGGACCTGGGGCTTTCCAGTTTGGCATTTTCTTTAGTTGGTGTCTGACTGTGTCTGTCGTGATCTCTGTGAATCTTTGTTTTATTCTCCCTGTTTCTTCTTCCTTGACTTCCTGGAGCCATGTTGCATGTTTGTTTGTGTATACCGGATTGCTCCATATGTTTTCCCAAGAGCCTCTTACTTGGTTCGGCTTCAGGAATTTCTGGGTGGTTGTCTTCCCCTCTTAGTTGGCTGTATAGTCTTTTCTGGTTGGTTCCGAATAGTTTGTTCTGTTGGTATCCCTTATTCCTGTTCATGTACCGTTGGATCTTATGTGCTTTGGACTTCTATTGTGTTGTTTAGTCCCCTCTCTTGTACTCTGTATTTCTCGTTGAGTTCCTCCCTTGTTTTCTTGCTTCTTAGCCTTTTTTCTGCCATCTCTTTCAGTTTACTCAAGTCAGATCTCATCACCATGATTTGCTTTTCCAGGCGCCTTTTCCAAGGAGGTTGCTGTTTTGGTTTCTGTTGGGTTGGTTGTGCTGGTGGTGTTGGTGTTCGAATCCCCATCAGTTCTGCTACTAATGTTGCTCCTGCATATGCCAAGTTATTTGTTTCTGTGATACTGGTGGTGTGTATTATGCCCATTATTTCATTGATCTCACTTCTTTTCTCCCTTAATTTCTTGGTGTTGTAAAGCTTTCATGGAGGGGATCTTTGTTCTCTCTGTATCTGGCTCCATCCATTGTCTAATCTTTTTCTACCCAGTTCCGTCCTCTCTGTTACTTCGTCGGCGTTTCTTCGTGTGTTGTTGTTTGATACCTCATCCTCCCTGTCGTCTTCTGTGGCATCGTCTCTCAGTTCGTTTTCGTGTAATTCGTTGTCGTGTGACATTTCCCTTTCCAGTTCTTCTCTTTCTGTTGGGGAGAGCCAGTTCTTTTTCTTTATGTTCCTTACTTGGTCTGCCAGCCTCTGCTCTGTTTGGGGGGTGTTACTCCTCTCATTCCAGAGGTTGACCAATCTTCTTCTATATCCTCTCTCCGTCGGGTTGCTTCTGATGTAGCATCTCCATATTTCCTTATTTTCTTCTCTTGTCCTTTTCATTTCTTGCCTTTTTACTTCTGTAGCTTCCAATCTCAGGCTGTTGATTACTCTCGTTGTGGTGATCAGTTGCTGGATGACGACCTCCAAGTACCTGACCGTCTTCCCCTTCAATTGGGTTGAATACCTGGTTGCCGGACGAAGCTCCTCTGTTGCCAGAGATTCCATTTACGTCGTTGTCGTTTATTCCTTCATTTCTTTCCATCATTGCTGAGTTTTGCTATTTAACCCATATGCTGGACCCTACCCCATCAGGATAGGTATCATTTACAGCTGAGTAGACTGAGAAATTATGGTAAAGATCCTTTCCCAAGGAATCAACGGCCGAGGACTGACCAAGCCCCAATTTTTTTTGCTTAACCTTGACTTAAGTCCATTGACGACCTAACCCACTCCTCCACGGCGCCACCTATTATTATTATTATTATTATTATTATTATTATTATGTATTATTATTATTATTATTATTTTTTTATTTTTTTTTTTTTTTAATTTTTTGTCGTACTTCTGAATTTGGCTTCTACAACGAAACCTGGAGTTAAATAAGTTGATTTCGAGCTACTACTCAGTGTTTTACAAAATATTGCCCGTGTATACCAGTCTACACCTTAAAATTCAATCTCCGGTCGAAATACTAATGTGCGTCTCCTGTAATGTTTTTGTTAAAAACATTAACTGCTTATTTGGGCTTTCACGTACGTTTATCGATATATTTCACGATCTCCGTCTTGTAACTGATAAGGTTGTAAGGACAACGCTTATTCACAATTTTCTCTGTATGTAGTTCAACATTCGCGTTGTTCTTACTTCCCTCCGCGAGAGCGTTCAGCGGGCTTTCCGCCAATGTATATATCTTGTGAAATCATATTTTATGTACTTTTGTATTTTGTATTATGTGTCTCTCAAGAAACACAAATCGGGTCTCGCCGACCCACTTTTATTCTCTCGCGGGTCGGTAACCACATTTCCGCCCGCATGCTGTATATTTGAATTTTCCCTTACCTGTAATAAACTTACGGGCTGCTCTATGAGCAAGAGCTCGTGCTGGCATAAAGCCAGCTTAATCTTCAACAACAACAACATGTAATAAAGTCAGTACACTACTACCTGCCTTTATGTCCACACCTCACAAGGTATATCGGCCGAGTTCTCCCTTTATGTTATTTTGTTATTTACTAGGTCGATGAACATACCTGGGAGCTCTAAAGAGCCGGTATTGGTAATAACAGAACTATTGCAACAGCATTGTGGGTTCCATCATAGGATGAATGAAAGTAGACTGGTATAGAGGAGCAGCAATAGAAATATATATACTATATATATATATATATATATATATCTATATATATATATAGATATATATATATACGTATATATCTATATATATATCTATATATAATATATATATATATATATATTGTGTGTGTGTGTGTTTTAATTCTTTAGATATGATAAAGCAAGCCACGACCTTAGAGAGCCTAGACTCACCAGATTCGTCAAGGAAGCTTATTGATAATCGAGAATTATTCCCTGGATTGATTGAATGACGAGAAAACTTGATTTCCTTAAATCACACACCTTCCCCCTAAACCCATACGTGGGCGGGAAACAGATTGGTCTAGTAACAGGGTATAGGATCTGATGTAATGAACATGTTACTGACAAATTTTGTCCATAGATTCAGTCCCTCTAACGATGGGTCTACGAGTATATTAGGCTATTTCTCTTTATCTCATGTAATGCAAATTTTTATCCTGTATTATCTCTGTCATGTGTATATAGGCCTACGGTATTTAGCTGGAGTGAAGAATATAATCAATAGGACTACACATCCGTTGTTTAAGAATCTGTTGAAAGCAGCTATGAAGATAATGATTGTCTTGAGTTTAATGTTGATTCCAGTTACACAGAATAAGTATGTATGTATGTATGTATAGCTGCGTCCTTATGAGATACAACATAAGGCTCATGGCATGTGTTGCCGCGTTCCTTCTGTTTCGGAAGAATTCCGAAGCTAAATGAAAGTCTTCAAGAAACTCATAATACGTTCAAAGTTGGCGGCTGCTGACTTGTCACGATAGCCAATGTAAGAATCGAGTGACAGACATTTGAATGAAAACATGTCCTCATAAAATCAATATAATGGCCAATAAACCGTATTAAAAGATTTTTAAACATATTTATGATAAATCTGGTATCATCTGATAACCTGATTTTCCACTCTTTAATTTCTCATCTTTGTGGGATTAGTGGTAGAATTGGCTCCCTCTTCGTCGTAAATGACCGCCACTTTCTGTATTTCCAAGTCATTGTTTCAAACATCCTTCTAAATATTCATATTATGACCATAATTTGGAGTTTTAGTCTTTTAAAACTATGTGATTGGTAATTATTGATTTTAGTTTATTGATTAGAATTAATAAAATGCTTTTAACGACGATTTAATAAAAATTTACCTCAGTTTCTTAACTGAAATCGTGATTATCAAAGTAACCCCTTACATTTTCACACTACTCTCATTTTCAGTGAACTTACTCTTTAAGAAAATGGAGAAAAGATATTTCTGGAACAAAATCGCTCCTCGGTTTAATCTGACAATCTTTTTGTTACTCCATCTAGATATTCATTACGATTTCACCGTTATGAAGTTGTGTAAATAAGGTGAAAGAAACTTTTAATATTTACTATCTTTCTTTTTTATGGGTAAAGAGAATTTTGGCTCAACGAAACTATACCAATGTGAAAGCTACAATTCGGTTTTATTGCTGATGAATTTACACTTTAGCTTATTGAATTAACGAAAAAAATAAGCTATGTTGGTTTTCTTATGTAAACTAGTGTCTTATTTTCCTCTCTCTCTCTCTCTCTCTCTCTCTCTCTCTCTCGTCCTCTCTCTCTCTCTCTCTCTCTCTCTCTCTCTCTCTTATCGGCTTTCCAAGAACCGTCTATGGGAAATTTAATTATGAAAATTCTATATAAAATATTTAAATCTCAAATTTATTATTCGAAGTTTGCATAATTGAGATTGATTGGTTACTGAAACTGGCGTTACGTCTCATGACTGCATATTTGAAGAAATACATAATTATTTTTCATTTACCAACGCGTTAAAATTATGAATTTATGTTCATTAAAAAAAACGATTTACACAAAGTTGAGGTTAAACCACATTATCCAGAAATAAACAGGTTTTTAAATTTTTTTTATTTTTAATGTGGTATAATACGTACTATAAGCTATTTTGTTTGTTGTTACGAAATTTTGCATAAATCCCTTCATAACTGTAATCTCGTGTCATATATATATATACTATATATATATATATATATATTATATATATATATATATATATATATATATATATATATATATATATATATATATATCTATATATATATATCATATATATCCAGGGTACATTTTCACATCAATCAATCAATCTTTTTTCGTTTTTTATTTAAATCATGCAGCTTGTCTTGATGATAGAAGTCTGGTTTCTTGAAGAATCCTTTGTCTGTTCCTCAGCCATCAGCCAATCAGGAGCGTTTCCTCGTTCTTGCCTTGGGGAGGATGGCAAGGGTGTCAGTGATTGGTTGATTCAAAGGTTGTGACAGAGAAAAATGGTTAAAGAAAACCTTTGAAATTGTTAACTTGTGACTGTTTAATGTTGAGGTGTTCATTTGATCCTGGGATTTCTGTAGGTAAGACTTGTGTCCATTTTGTGTTGGCTTAAGGTGTTAAGGCCAGAATTTGTGATTGTTGCAATGTCAGTGAACATTATGTAATCCATGGTTTGTCATAGTTGTTGTTGAAGTTTTAGTGAACTTAATAGTAGTAATACGCGAGTTGTTTTACCATTTCCAAGTTATGGTTTGCAATTTGATTTCTTAAAACTTGATTATATACTAAAGTGAATAATTTCAAGCAAGAATTAGAGTTTAGTTTTGAGAGTTGAGCTTTGGAACTTTTTCTCGACTAGATAAAGCATTGTGGAGTATGTATTATTTCTACCTCTTATTTTGGCAATAAATCCAATTATCGTGATTTTAAAGGATCAGAAATGAAGTATATTATATAGTTTAGTACCACTCTCATCAATATTCATGGGGATTTGAAGTTTTAAGTTGGTAACTGCTGAAAGTTTGGTAGGACGGATTAAATAAAATGTCACCCGTGTGTACAGGTTTTAAATTAGAGGTTTTAGCGAGTGTATCAATTCCTCTAGCACCGTGATATACTTAGAGGGTCGGTGTGATTTAGTTGGGTACAGTACAGAGTCAAGTTACTGCAAGTTTACTTCGCCAAACTTGAAATAAATCTTTTTGTTAAGGTTTTCAGTCTTAAAGTACCTTATATAGGTAGTGGCAATTACCTCATACGGACCTTACAGACCTTACAGACCTTACATCTTGTTCGGGTTGCCCCAGGTCCTTCAGTGCGAGGCACCTCTTATGTCTACCAGAGAGTTGCTAGTACATCTTCCGGTATATTTCGCATCTTCCAATCTTGGATGGTCTGGGATGCAGCTTATATATTTGTTGACCTTATTCTTAAACACATCTACGCTCACTCTTGATATATTCCTCAAATGAGCTGGCAACGCATTGAATAGACGCTGCATTATCGATGCTGGTGCGTAGTGGATTAATGTCTGGTATGCTTTCCTTATTTTTCCTGGTATAGTTTTGGGCACTATTAATCTACCTCTGCCTGCTCTTTCTGATATTTTTAGTTCCATGATGTTTTCGGCTATTCCTTCTATCTGTTTCCATTCCTGAATTATCATGTAGCGTTCTCTTCTTCCTAGACTATATAATTTTAAGGATTGTAGTGTTTCCCAGTAGTCAAGATCCTTAACGTCTTCTATTCTAGCTGTAAAGGACCTTTGTACACTCTATTTGTGCAATATCCTTTTGATAGTGTGGGTACCATATCATATTGCAATATTCAAGTGGACTACGAACATATGTTTTATAAAGCATAATCATGTGTTCAGCTTTTCTTGTTTTGAAGTGGCGTAACAACATTCCCATTTTTGCTTTACATTTTGCCAATAGAATTGCTATTTGATCATTGCATAACATGTTCCTATTCATCATCACACCAAGGTCTTTAACTGCTTCTTTATTTGTGATTGTCTCATTATTATGTCCCCTATATGAATATAGCTTTCCTTCTCTGTCTCCATAATTTATTGATTCAAATTTATCAGAGTTAAATACCATCCTATTTACCTCTGTCCAATCATATACTTTGTTAAGGTCTCTTTGTAGCGCGTTCCTATCTTCATCACAAGTAATTTCTCTACTTATTCTTGTGTCATCTGCGAAACTACTCACTACTGAGTCCTTAACATTACTGTCTATGTCTGGAATCATAATAACAAACAGTAATGCAGCTAACACCGTACCTTGTGGCACACCGGATATTACCTTAGCTTCATGTGATTTCTCATAGTTTGCAATAACTATCTATTTTCTGTTGTGTAAATATTCTTTTAACCATCTTCCTACTTTATCCACTATATTATGTTTTCTAATTTTCTTCACTAATATATTATGGTCTACCTTGTCAAAAGCTTTTGCAAAGTCTAGATAAACCACATCTGTTTTGTTTCCGCTTTTCATATTTTTGTATATGTTGTCATG
Organism: Macrobrachium nipponense; assembly: GCF_015104395.2. Taxonomy (NCBI): domain Eukaryota; kingdom Metazoa; phylum Arthropoda; class Malacostraca; order Decapoda; family Palaemonidae; genus Macrobrachium; species Macrobrachium nipponense. The sequence goes on along the minus strand of NC_061105.1, from coordinate 11,655,817 downwards.
GTGGACTAACAGTTGGGTTTGTGTACTTTTTCCGGGTACGAAACCATGTTTGTCCTATTTTAAACAAATTATTTTTTATTAAATGTTTCATAATATTTTTCTTCATTACCCTTTCATACACTTTCATAATATGTGATGTTAGACTCACAGGCCTATAATTACTTGTCTCTAGTCTTGATCCACTTTTGAAAGGAGGGGTAATATATGCTAATTTGTGCTAATCATAAATCTTGCCTGTATGTACACTTTGTCTTAATATTGCAAGTGGCTTTGTGATAGAATGAACTACTTTCTTTGTCAAATTGGCAGGGACACCATCAGGCCCTGCTGCAGCTCCATTTTTAATTTCATTAATAGCCTGCACAATATCAGCTTCATTAATATCTGTCTGCTAAATATTCACTATTTTCATCACTTACTTCTATAACATTACCTTCATTATCAATTCTAGGGGTGAATTCTCGTAAATCGTTCTGCCAATGTTGCATATTTCCTTTTTTTCATTTGTTAATCTCCCTTCAATTCTTAGAGGGCCTATTTCTATTCTTCTTGTATTCATCTTTTTCGCATATGAGTATAATAGTTTGGGGTTTTGCTTGATATTTACCAGGGTTTTTTCTTCCAAGTCCCAATTAGTCTTTAGTCCACCGTGGTTTGCTCTATCCATTAAAGAGCAAGAACTAGTATGTTTTAAACTAGCACTTACTTTCAGTGGTTGGAAGCATAGTAAGACTTACGATCTCTCTCGAACGAATATTCGGCATTCTGACGATAGTAAAAACTGTAAAAGCCAAGTTTCAGTAAGTTTTCGGTTTGAAATACCGTAAAGTTGTTACTAATTGGCTGTGCGAGGTAGACAACGAATCATTATAACTTACTATACTTAATTACAGTGGAAATTACTCTTAAAAATGGTCATAGAGAGATTCAGTAGTAACTGAACTTTAAGTTTTTGATTAAATTTCTCTGAAATTTAACTATTTGAAAGTTACTAAAGTTCAAAATTTAGAAGTAGGTTCTTGTATAAAGTTAGTTTTAAGGCCAATTTTTTTAGATTCTCTACTTTGGTACTACTGTTTACCCAAGTAGCAGTTTAAACCAAAGAATTAAGATTGTGAAACGTCAGTGGCTGAAATGACTCGGATGATTTAGCCTTGTGCTTGAATATCTGTTTTTTAAACTCAAGTATTAAGACTCTTGTAATAGTTATTTGGTAATTAAGACTTGTAATAGTTATTTGATAATGTCCTTTAAGTATTAAGACTCCTGTAATAGTTATTTGGTAATGTCCTACATTAGTCCATTGACTAAATCTTTAGTTTACAAATTTTGAAGTTTCTCGAAATATTCAATTTTTTTTAGTTTCCAATGCTTTTTCACTGCTGTAAATATTTGCCGTTATATATATACCAAAAATTAATTTGTTTAATATAATTGTGGTTTTTTAATGCATTTTTTTTAGAAAACTTAATGACGTTGCTTATTTTTCAGGTTGGAAATGTTAAGAGGATAAAAAAAAAAAAAAAAAAAAAAACAAAAAAAAAAAAAAAAACTGGTTGAAAATTGAAGTGGAACATGGCGACAAGAGTAACATCCCAACAGTTTAGAGAAGAACTGAAGTACAGATAAAGGGAAAGTGGAGGGAGACCAGCATCGGCGAAGTTTATTTCAGAAAAAAGGATGTTAGCAGACGACATGCAGCATAGCAGAATATAGAGAAGAAACCCTAGCAATTAAGTCCAATATAGTGGAGAAGCTTAGTGATGAAGCCCAGTGATAAAGCAGTAAGAAAGCTCAGCGATGAAGCCTAGCTCCATGTAGTAGGGAAGAAACCTAGCAGCAGAGAAGCCACGAAGCAGTTAAGATAGGTTAGAATTCTAACCTAACAGCAAAGAAGCAGCAAGAAAGGTCTGAGAGCAAGAAGAAACCTAACAGCAAAGAAGTCATGAAGCAGCAAGAAAGGTCAGAGCAACAAGAAACCTAACAGCAAAGCAGCAAAATTAAATCTAGCAGTAAAGAAGTATGAGGCAAGAAGAAAGAATTAGCAGCTGAAGCCATGAAGCCCTTAGATTCATCTTTAAGACATGAAGCAATAGAAAAAAAATTAAAAATTAGCAGTTACGGGACCAGGAATAAACGTCAGCGTTCGAAGAAAACAGTAAGATAAAGTAAAGTAGACAATCCTGGATCAGCTAATAATGGTTCAAATGATTAAACCTATTTTATTTTCCTTATTTATTAAATATTGGAATTTACAAAGTAATTACCTTAACCAAAATTACCAATGCATGTATCCTTTTGTTTTAATTGGAGGCCTAGGTTGTTAGGGAAAAATAAAGGATACACATTGGTAAAAGTAATTACTTTTTCCTTAGATAACCAAAGCCTCTTAGATCATATATCTTTTTCGGCTTTAATAATTTCCCTTTAATAATTTAACATACGTCGCTTGTGGTAAGAACAGTTTTCATATATTGTGGTAGGAGCATTTCTCATATAACTTTGTGCCTTTTGTAGTACTTTTTCTTGCTTGCTTCGTGAATTTTCTTGCCTCTCGTGGTCGACCCATACCTCCTGAAGTACTTTTTTTCTTGCCTCATGGGTTTGTTTACTTCTCGTGGTTGACCCATGCCGGTCTAGAGTACATCCTTGTCTCTCGTGGGAGCCCTGTGCATCTCTTATCCGAAAATATACAGAATTAAAACCTAATGGTAAAGACAATCTATGCAATAAAATTGTATAACTACACCTATCTGACCCTTAAGTATTTGATGAACTGAAAATATTTCTTTAGTTCCAAGTATTTTCAGTTTAAAAATAAGCAGGGAAATGCTAGAAATAAACTTGAAAATATTAGAAAGAAAAAATGAATAAAAATAAACTTTCAAGTATTAGAAAGAAAATTGAAAATATCTTAACTCGCCAGAAATATTGGCATCTAAAATCATGCTTAAATCTCCTTAATAATTAATAACATAATATCTCCCATTTACGTTAAAATAAAGCAAGGAAGGACACTCAAAATGTTAGAATAACTCGAAAAAAAAGTTAAAACTTTAATTTTACAATAGTTTCATTGGCAAATGAAAATTTAGAAGTACCTAAATCTAACTTCGGGGTATATGTAACTAGCCGAAAATAAAGAAAAAAAAATGCTCAAATGTACAATAGTTATTCAACAATTTTATTAGGATGAAAAGGGGAGAAAAATTAATTCCAACCTTTTACTTCTAAAATGTCGAAGCTAAATTCTTAAAATGAGTAAATGACTGAAGGAAAAAAAAAGTCATGAACGGCAACTAAAAACTTGCGGACTTATTAGAATAGCACATGAAAATTTGACCTAATTATGCAACACTTAACAAGAAATATGTACTACGTACAAGTTCATTCAATTTTCCAGCAATGTAACTATTCCTTCTGGTATTTTTGCGGATGTCATTGACGTTTGTACTTCTATTGCAAGACTCCCAATTGTAAGTGCAAGGGTACCAGTCCAGAGCTCTCACCTTGCAGGATACCAGTCCACAGCCCCCAACGTGCAAGATAGCCCTCATCTTGCAGGGGGTACCAGTCCCGAGCCCTCATCGTGCAGGGGGTACCAGTCTGAAACAAATTTCACTGTTATCTACAAGTAATACTTCCCTAGAAGTCTGAAATAATGTCTATTCTATGATAGATTTCACTGCAATAGTACATCAGCTTTATAGTTAATAACGAAACGCTGATGTACAAATGATTTTTCATTTTAAATTCCTGTGAATATGAGTGCCATTTTTAACTCTGAAACGACCCACATACTTTACAAAATTAATGTCATGAACTTTTAGACAAATATCAGGCACTAGGTCAACTTTTTAAAAATATACCATTTATTGAAATTCACGGTAGTCTGGCAGTTTCAATTTTAGTTTAAATTTCAATGCATACATATGGCTGAAACTCACTGTTTCTGATCTTTCATTTGCCTGTTGTCTTAAATGATTGCCTGTGATCATTGTGCTCATTCACATACAGAAGAATAGCTTATATAATGAAGTACTTATTATTGAAATCCATTTGTCCATTGCATGCTACAAGATCTGGATCTCAGTAGGATCAGCCTCGGTCAACCCTACTTTTCACCTTAAAATTATTGGGCAAAACTATTAAAAGGGACAGTTTTAACCTCGTTTAACCCAACAGTCTTCCCTACATATTTCCAAACTAATATCCTGTTGAAAATACACTTACGCAAAAAAAAAAAAAAAAAAAAAAAAAATAAAAAAAAAAAAAATAATACCAACAGCTTGAAGTCACTCACGGAATGCACCCTAATATTAAGATTTTTCTTAAGTGTTATGAGCAACGTTTCAACATTTGAGGGATTCATGGAAATTCACCTAACAGTCTTCCCAACATATGTCCAAACATATTTCCTGTTGAAAATAGACACTCCTGTGCTTAGAAAAAAAAAAGCCAGAAATATCCAAATACCTCGAAGTCACTTAAGGAATGCACCCTAATACTATGATTTTTTTTAAGTGTTATGAGCAATGCTTTAACATTTGAGGGATTCATGGAAATTCAAAACAATGGCCTAGATTACTGCAAAGTAATGACAAGACTGGGCTCCGGATTTGAAACTTGCTAAAACAGTCCCCCCTAATAAGATGCAGTTAAGACCTTTACAGCTGTTGCCAACTTACATTCCTTACACAGTACTCTCATTCCTTATACAGTAATCTTATTCCTTACGCAATCTAAATTTACTTGAAGCAAGGCAATCTAAGTGTACTTAAAGCAAGTCAATCTAAGTTTACTTAAAGCAAGGCAATCTAAGTGTACTTAAAGCAAGGCAATCTAAGTATACTTAAAGCAAGGCAATCTAAGTGTACTTAAAGCAGAAAAGTTCTCGATATAATTCAAACTTTTCCCAAGTCTTAAGCGTCGCATGCTCTCCATGCTGACAAAATTCGAGTTGTTTGGATACTCACCATTATCACTCATCATTAGTTACCTGCTGGCCAAGATAAAGTTAAGAAACTATACTTGCCAAATCAATCCTATCCAATCATGAAGGATATGCTTGTTTGATTGACACTATGGTGGCTTTAACGGTTCTTGAAAGCATAGCAAATTTACTAAAAAATAAACAGACGCTATTGAAAATTGAAGTATCAAGAATGTTATACAAAACAATGTTTCCATTTACCTAACCTGCCTAACTTACGACATCTCGCCTGCAAAGGTTTCAGAAAGTTAACACTGATAAAATACTCTACGCAAATAACCACGAACTCTACTCTAAAAGGCATTTAATACTTTTCAAGTATAAAGAAGTATAGTTACCTGCATTACATGAACAACCAAATTAAAGGAAAATCTTCCTAATACTAATAAAAAGCTCCTCAACTTTGAAGGACTCCCGGTTGAACCTGAATTAATCGAATTCACCTAAACTTTGATAACATCCAATTGGTATCCACTTCATCAAATGACAACTGGTATATATTTGAGGGGTACATTAACTTTATATGACGAACTAACATTAAATAGCACCAAACTTTCAACCGTTTCTTTGACGAGGCAAGTAGCGTTCAAAGTACTATGGCGCACAAAAGTTCGTTCCCTCCGCTGATCCGGAGTGAAAACGAATCAGCGACTATGAAACCCCGAAGCAGTTGAACAAGTAACTAATTAAGCACCCAACAGATGTCGTACCGTCAGGCCAAGGAAGGAGAAGTGAGGCAGGTATTTTTCTTGAACAAAGAGTAAAGTCTCCATAATCTAATATCGTTAATTAAGGTTGTGAGCATAAAGTTTTTGTTGATTACGATACTGGGTTTGAGTGTAAAATGTTAAGGAAATATGTGAAATAAATAAGATAAAAGTCCTTAGGAAGTCAGTAATCATGTTTTTTTTTTTAAATATTTCCTAGAGATTATCGTATCTTATCAACAGACACGACTGTTCACAAGATCGATACAAACCTTTCACCAACAGTGTTATTGGTGTTACTCTGTAATCTCCATTTTGGTCTTTAGAGCACTTAGTTATGCTTCTGATTGGAAATCTTTCCACACTGAAATTGAATTTTTACTAGATTATTTTTTAACTAACTGGTACCCTACACAGGTATTTTATAAAATGGTAAACAAATTACGTAACTTAAACTTCTCGGAAAATACCCCTTCCTTTGATGTACCAAAACTACCCATATACGCCACTATTCCATATTTTTTCAAATATAAATTGGGAGACCGTATGAAGAAAATTATTGAAAGAGTTCGGAAGTCTCAAAGTTAATTTAATACCTATTAATCCTCTCAAAATAGGCTCACTTCTTAGTCAAAGAGAATTTGCAACCGTTTATGCGATCCAATATTATTTACAAATTTACTTGCCAGGGGTGTCCCGGTACTTACTTTGGATCGACGAAACGCTTGTTACAGGGTCGATATTCTAGTCATTTGGGAGTGAGCTACAGAACTGGCCAGAGGATAACCAATCCTGAACTTTCTAATATAAGAAATCATGCAGCTCTGTAAAATTGAAATTAACAAAAAACATTTTTCGATAATTAACAATACCCAGCATAGCCAATATATAACGACACTTGAGTCTTTACACATCAAGCACCTCGTTCCTTCACTCAATTCTAGTCAATCCTGTACTCAGCTTTTCTTGGCGTAGTCGAGATCTGGGCAAACTACGTCCCACAGCCATTCCTTTCTTGTCCTTCGCTTTATTAAGGTTAATATTCCTATTTAATCCTAAATTTCTTCAATTTTAATGTCACCTTGTAAATAATTTTAGTATTTTTAGCTTTTAACAATAATTTTTATGAATAACTTTAGTATTTTATGTTTTCCTTTTTAAAATAGCATGTAAACTTTAATTATATTTTTTATAAATGTGAATTGATTTTACATTACAGACTGATGATGTGTCAGGATGACACGAAACGTATCTCATAATAAACTCCTTAACTGATCTGCACCGAGTTTCAGGTAACTTTGATGTCTAACCTAGTTCGCCAACCATTTTGATATGTACTATAAATATATTATATATATATACATAGATTTATATAATATATATATATGGATATATATATATTAATATAATATGTATATATATATAATATAATATATATGTATATATATATAATAATATATAATATACTTATATATATATATATATATATATATAGATATATATATATATATATATATATATATATTTATGTGTTCTGTGTTCCTGATCACTGGTAAAATATGGACATAGGATGTCTTACAAGATTATATATACAAAAACATAAGTAGGTGTGGCAGTAAGTCTGTTGGTGACACAGGTAGGATGGAAATTAAACTATTCCCTGGTGATTTTTGACTTCATTAACTCCCGTCTGGCGACTTGTCCTTTTAGTATTGACAAAACAATAAAACTAATCAACCTCTGTGTCACTAACAAGGTGTTCTCTTTCAATGGTAATTTTTATAAACAAATTTGGTTGTAGCAAACCTACACATGGAATATTTAGAAACAAATTTTGTCCTCTATCAAACCCCGCAATATGGTCTGGCTTAGGTACGTAGATGATACTTTAACTCACTGGGATGATAGTTGGGGAGATTTCAATGCATTTTTCAATCAACTAAATTCGCTAGTTCCGACTATGAAATTTAAAACAGAATGGGAAAGGGACGGGAAATTGCCGTTCCTAGAGGTACTAATCATAAGAGAGCAGAATAGATATGCATTCACTGAACACAGAGAACCAACTTTTCGTTGTTTCATATGTTCATTAACCAAGTTACTACGATGTATCCGTAAATATCATGGTCGGATGCAACCTATTTCTCGGGGGGCTTAGAATAATTTCAAATGGTACGTAGATAAAGAATTCAAAACGATTCGCCAACACCTAATGCAACTGCTTTACCCACCATACATTATCGAGAAGGCTATAAATAAAGCGAATACAATATACTAGCCCACTCCCAATAGACAAATCGACTTTAGCAATAAATTGAAAATTCCATACGATGAAAGCATTCAAAAAGCCACAGAACACCTCCGGTCTAATAATCCTTTTATTTTCAATTATCCCAAATCCATCGAGAGTTCGCACATTAACGTATACATAAATAAAAGAGGAAAAGAAGCCGGAGTATAAAAGATACCGTGTAGCAATTGTAATGAGATTTACGTTGGGGAAACCGGTAGATCCGTCTGGCAAAGATAAGCAGATCACAAAAGATCAGTGCGATATGCATCAGAGAACTCGGGGACTTTCCTACATATTAGGGACAAAGGCCTTACTATGAACTGGAGTGAGGCGGAGCTGATTTTCAAAAGTAGCTGTCCGTACAAAAGGAAAATGCTGGAATCTGCTATCATCAATCACACGAACCTGTCAGGAGGACAATGGAAATCGGATGACATCGACCAACTAATCCTTAGGCAGCTCCTCAAGCAGGTGTCCAAGAACATCCGACCACTGGACGGGTCGCCAGACGGGAGTTAATGAGCCCAGAAATCACCATGGAATAGTTTAATTTCCACCCTCCCTTGGTCACCAACAGAGACTTACTGCCCCACTACATATGTTTTTGTATATATACTCCTGTAAGATATCCTATGTCCATATTTTACCAGTGATCAGGAGCACAGAAGGAAGTGCTCGAAATATATGGTTACAACGTTAAAATCGTGTTTTATGGGCCTTTTATCTTCATATTATACTGTTGTATTACTGTAAAAAGACATTCATATATATATATATATATATATATATATATATATATATATATATATATATATATATATATATATATATATATTATCTGCAGTATGATCCTCAAACATCAATTCAGGAATGCCGAAGACACATGGATGTTTTTAAGAGATTTATTCATAGAGAAACGTTTCGCACATGACTATGTGCATCATCAGTCTGAAAAATGACAAAATAGTAACATTAAAAATGCTAAAAATACACAGGATTCTTAAAATGACAATTAAAAAAAAAACATTAAAAGACTAAATTAGAGTGGGCAAAGTAAAAACAACTGCTGTTACACCAACCTTCAGGTACAGAGGAAGAAGATAGAATGACCAAAGAAGGAACTACATATATATATATAGTATATATATGATATAGATATATATATATATATATATATATTTTTATATATATATATATATATGTATATATATATGTCTAATATATATGTATATAGTGATATAATATATGTATATAATATGGTCTATAATATGTATATAATATATATTTGTTTGAGTTTCACAGGAGTCTTTAAATGAGATGCAGTGCAAGTTTCTTCCCTTCATTCACACTAGAATGATACAGTCACAGATACAAGTTCAACAATGAAGACTACGAATCAATTTGAAGTACTGTTAACAGCAACTGCTTTGGCTCTGGGTAGCTGACCTACTTTCGTCAGAGCTGTGCGGCAGCCCTTTCTTTTTTTAATTGGCGCTCTCCTTCGCTGCTGGGCTTCTCGAAGATTCTATAAAGGAGAATGTCCCACCTAGAATAGGCGGGGATAAGCTTTTTGTCCCGCCTGTTGGTTATTCATATCGGTTGTAGATTATCTAAGTTGGTGGAACTTATGACGTCACCGGAACTATCAAGTTTCCTGCAAGAGTGTAGAGGTCAGGTTATAGGTGAAGATTTTTATGGGAGCGCTTTGATTAAAACTTTGTGCGGGTTATGGATACTGTTGGAGACTCTTCCTGTGACTAATTCTCTCTCTCTCTCTCTCTCTCTCTTTCTTATATTTACGCTGTTCGCAACTGACATTCTCTTAGCTATCATTACATATAATACATATTGCATGTTTGGGCCAATACCCATATAGAAGGCAGGCGATTTGGGTGACAACACCCGATGCCAGTTTTTGGAAACTTACAAATCATGGGGGTAGTTCCTCGTTGGACGAGTGGTTTTCGCGCTCGGCCACCAATCCGGTGGTCCGAAGTTCGATTTATCGGCTTGGCAATCTCGGAATCAGAGGAATTTATTTCTGGTGAGAAATTCATTTTTAGACATAATGTGGTTCTGATCCTACAATAAGCTGTAAGTTCCGTTGCTAGGTGACCAATTGGTTCCTAGCCACCTAAAAATAACTAATCCTTCGGGACAGCCCTAGGAGAGCTGCTTATCAGTTCAGTGGTTTGGTAAAACTAAGATACTCAAGTTTTACAAATTATGGCTATATGTAGCTAATTTTTTAAAATACTAACGAAAAATATAAGAAGCAGATACTTTCACCAATGTAACAAATTCATATTCAATAAAAGCTAGGAAGAAAGAAGCACAGCAAAAATATCAATAATAGCACAGAGATAAAGACCAAAAAATTGATGAGAGAGAGAGAGAGAGAGAGAGAGAGAGAGAGAGAGAGAGAGAGAGAGAGAGAGAGAGAGAGAGAGTTTCTAGATAATTGGTAGCCAAATAAACGTAATTACGAATATTTTTTTCATTAATTATTGTTTGACAGATTTTGGCGGTGTGAGATTCCAGCAAGGAAAATGTGCTGTGAATTGAATAGTATTTTACCTGTCCAATTGTTATTATTCTTAATGTAGAATGCCATGGTCATGGAAACTACTAATCCACAAACAATATTATGGTGTAGACACTTTCTCAACTAACAGAATAGCATATACAAAGGTTTAAGGATACAAAATTTGACAGTGACTTGTTCCCCATCCTACCATCTACTGCTACTGACTTAAGCCACTTGATACCCTGAAAATGTCGTAGAACAGGGGCTGACATCGACATCAGGAAACTTAATGTCATATTAACAGAATTCTTTACCATTTTTCACTCCTTTCAATTGTGATCATAGCATACTAGTATTATTTGAATGGATGTTGTTCAGTGTTAACACAAGGTGATCTTTGACTGGCTGGCATATATAAACCTTAAAACAGCTATAAGACCTTTTCCTTTGCATGAGAAGGTTGCACAGGCTGGAATATTGAAAAACGATCCAAAAAGTAGAAGAAATAGACCCTGATAAAATTAGTCGAGCTAAAAGCTGCAGCCTAAGATCGGTCATATAATACGCAACCTAACTCACCAATTCCAAGGTAGCAGATATTGGTTCCAAACCCTCCCCAACACAAGAACTAGTCAGGGAAGGGAGGGACCACTGCAGTGAGTTGACTTTCCTAGAGAGAGAAGTTAAAATTCCTACAGTAGCATATTCGCTGGTAATAGCTTTTAAAATATGCCAATCAAAATTGTCAGCAATAATTAACTCGTTTACACATTAGCATTAGCTATAACTCCATTGGCACTGGAAAACTACTTTGCCCATTGAAACAGATTCTGAGTTGAGTTATTTTCCATTACAATGCACCGTGAAAACAATGAGGAAGATATCATTAAGAAAGATATTTTGCGATTGTCCTGGTGTTAAAACGAAACTAATAAGATGAGGTTTGTTGACAATGGGATTAAACCAGAAAGAACTTTAAAAATCTCTCCCTCTCTCCCTCTTACAATTTTTTTGTCTTTATCTCTGTCCTATTAATATTTTTTCTCTGCTTCTGTCTTTCTATCTTTCTACTGAATACGAACTTGTTACATTGGTGAAAATATCTTAATATTTCGTATTGTGTTAGTATTTCAAGAAAATCACATACGGTATAGCAGCAATTTGCAAGTGAACTGAAAATTTTGCCAATTTACTGCTATAGATACTTGGTTTGATTGTAAAATGTGCAGCTAAAGAAATATGCGAAATATATGAGAATAAAAGTGCTTTGGAAAGTCAGTCTTCAGAATTAGTATTCCCTATAGATTATCGTATCCTATCAACAGACACGACTGTTCATAAGATCGATACAAAGTTTTCACCAACAGTGTTAACGGTGGTGTTCTGTAATCTGCAAGCCATCTCATATGTGTAATATATATATGATGTTGCTTGCAGATTACAGAACACCACCGTTAACACTGTTGGTGAAAGTTATGTATCGATCTTGTGAACAGTCGTGTCTGTTGACAAGATACAATAATCTATAGGAAATATTAAAGATAATCATGAATACTGTCTTCCTAAGCACTTTTATCTTATTCATTTCGCATATTTCCTTAGTTGCACTTTATACACGCAAACCCAGTATCGTAACAACAAAAACATTACGCCAACTACCTTAATAACGATATTAGATTATGGAGACTTTACCCTTTGTTCATGAAAACTACCTGCTTCTCACTTCTCCTTCCTTGGCCTGACGGTGCGACATCTGTTGGGTGCTTAATTAGTTACTTGTTCAACTGCTTCGGGGTTTCATGGTCGCGGATTCGTGTTCACTCTGGATCAGCGGAGGGAACGAACTTTTGTGCGCCATAGTACCTGCTAACTAGATTGGCATACAGTTTCACTATTACAACTGATATCTTTGTATTAAAAATTTCTAAATGAATTTTGGTATAAAGCACATCCCACGTAATCAAACGAATTAGTATGAACCTGTACGTGAAGATCACATTTTAACTAGTAGATTAAAACAATGATTGTTTAAGTCCCAAAAGGGAGCTTCACTTAATTCTAAAAACTTCTAATTCTAAATTAGTATTTTATTTACAATAAAATACTTACTGTAGTATACAGAGCATAAACTAATTATATTCCCATTCTGCTACGTAACGGAACACTTCGTAACCTAGCTTGACACTCCGTACTTAAGAAGGCCAAGTTCTTCATATTGAAACTAGCGTTTACTATAAAGAAAATAACCAACTTATCGAAAGTACTTCACGCTCAGGGTAAAAATCACACTGACCTAACACGCAGTAGAATATGATCCATCACACCGAACACATTTTGGTAGATCTACAGTACTATTCCGCGGCGACCTAGACTATAGCAGTTGCGGTTTTCTATGCAGTTTTACCTCCTGAACTAAGTAATATTTATTCGGACGACTGTAATTAACCCCCGGGGGACAGTACTAAACACGGCCAAATTCATTGGACGCTCCAATCCCTAGTGGATGTCGTATCCGCGGTTACGTTCCTTGCAGTCCGTGCGGAACTATTCTGTAGAATTACCCACATTTTATAGCACTTAGTAGATATGACACCGGTTCACTGCTTGGGAAAAAACTACCTAAACTTCACAAGTTCGTTCTACGGTATCACTATCCAACACGGAAAATAAGTAAAAAATAATTAACAAAACTATTACCTTTAAATAATGTTGCCTCGGCTGCGACCACGGACCAAGGGACGTCCTGTGCCGAATATTTCGAAAAGGTAATCTAGACACGGACTTGAAAGTCAGGAAATCATGAAGAACCCCGAAGTCTTCGCTTTATTGTCCTTGGAAGACAGATAAGCGCCATCTACATTTGGTTTTAACAGTTATTTCTGATGTGGCAAGAGCTCGATTTTCTTTGGAGGAATTTTGCGTCGTAAAATGAATCTTATCTGTAGAACATTGGTTAAAAAACCTTTAAAATTAATCTATACGAAATATTTCACATATACAAGCCTCTTTTATTCATAAACTGAGAGAACTGTCTTAGTTCCTTAGATGAGCTGATTTTTTTATATAAAATAAATGCCGTCAATAATTCTGTATCTATTTAGGGGGTACCTTGCGTAAACAAGAATGCCATGAGGTATTTTCACCGAGATAAATTATCCTCTTTTCTCTATCCATTTATTTTCCGGCAGTTCTCTTGCACCTCTCGCCCATGACCAGAAATATAAGAGATATTCTTGTCGAAGCTTTTAATACTTATGTATGAGTAAATTGCTGAATATTCATTAAGCTTACGCGTCCATTATATAAATGGAAGTACATTTATCTCATATTATATGCAGAAAGTTTGTTCCAAAAACAGCTGCATGTAAATTCCTTCTCATGAAGAATGAATAGTTATTCAAATGAAGTAGTACATTTTCATACTGCAAATGCATTCGCACATGAATATTTATAGAAACAAACGTTTTATACATAAGATGTAAGTATGTAGGAATTCTGGCTTTGTTTTCCGTGTTTGAAAACACAGCATGGTTAAATAAACCTTCTTTTAAAAGGTCGCAATTCATTGGGGTATAATTACTGGGTATCTCTGAATTGTGGTGCCCACAGCTGCCTATCATCATCTCACCTCATCTCCCCTTATTCATTATCTCATCTAAATAATAATAATAATAATAATAATAATAATAATAATAATAATAATAATAATAATAATAATAATAATAATAATAAACAATAATAATAATAATAATGAGAGGTGCCCAGATGCAGCTGAGTTTACGGTAGTTTTTAAATTTCTCGAGTGAGTTTCTTTGTAGTAAAAGGAAATTATAGAAAAGCTGTACAAAGTTCATTTATCCTTTATATATATATATATATATATATAATATGTATATTATAATATATATATATATATATATATATATATATATATAAAGGATAAATGAACTTTGTACAGCTTTTCTATAATTTACCTTTTATACTACAAAGAAACTCACTCGAGAAATTTAAAAACTACCGTAAACTCAGCTGCATCTGGGCACCTCTCATTATTATTATTATTATTATTATTATTATTATTATTATTATTATTATTATTATTATTATTATTATTATTATTATTATTATTATATCGTTTAGATGAGATAATGAATAAGGGGAGATGAGGGGAGATGATGATAGGCAACTGTGGGTACTACAATTCAGAGATACCCAGTAATTATGCCCCAATGAATTGCGACCTTTTAAAAGAAGGTTTATAGCAAACTACACCCGAATTTGTGCTTACAGAATGATTCCCCGAATGAAAATACGTCATTTGACGCACATAATTCAACTAACTTTATTATTTTGTCAAGTGCCATATATATATATATATATATATATATATCTATATATATTATATATATATATACATATTATATATATATATATATATATATATATATATATATAAGTATATGTATATATTAGATATATATATATACATATGTATATATATAAATATTGAGATAAGATGTATTATATATGGATATATGTAATATATATATAAATATGTATATACATAAATATGTCCATATAATATTATATATATATATATATATATCTATATTTATAATATATATATATATAATATATATATATATGGCACTTGACAAAATAATAAAGTTAGTTGAATTATGTGCGTCTAATAACGTATTTTCATTCGGGGAATCATTCTATAAGCACAAATTCGGGTGCAGTATGATAGTCTTTTAAGTCCTGTTTTAGCCAATATGTACATGGAATACTTTGAAACTACAGTAATAAATGCAATAAAACCCAAAAACATGCTGTGGATGAGATATGTAGATGATATTCTAACATTTTGGGATAATAGGTGGGGCAATTTTAATGAATTCCTTTCAAAATTAAATGCATTAGTGCCCAGCATCAAATTTAAAGTTGAATGGGAAACAGACAACAAAATTCCTTTTCTTGATGTTTTAATAATCAGAGACACGACAGGATACAAATTTACCATATACAGAAAACCAACGTTGTCACTTTCATACATTCACTACTTTAGCTATCACGACATTGCTATCAAGATAGGTATAGCCAGCAACCTGTCCTTAAGAGCCTTACGAATTTGTTCCCCAGATTTCCTGGGAAAAGAATTTGAACTAATTCGTAAGCAACTTTCGTCTTTAAAGTATCCTGACCATACAATTGAGAAAGCAATTCACAAAGCAAACATAATTTTCCACCGACCCCCTCAAAACAAGACCAAAGAGACACCCAATAATAAAATAAAAATTCCTCACCTGGACAGGATTAAGACAGTGACTCAGACCCTCGGAAAATCTAACCCTTTTGCATTTACTTACCCAAACACCTCAGCCAAATCGCTGATTAACGTCCAACAAATGACATTCCCCAAGGAAACAGAGGTTTATGAAATCCCATACCAGGACTGTGACCAATCTTACATCAGATTTACAGGAAAATCACTTCCCCAGAGATTAATACAACACAAACGGTCAGTTAGGTATGGACAACAGAGCTCAGCTATTTTCAACCATATAAATGAACGTAACCATAGAATAAACTGGAATTTGTCACATATAATTTATAGCAGCAACTGCCGGTACAAGAGTCAAATGATGGAATCGGCCTTAATAAAAGAGAGGCAGGTATTGAACATCTCAAAAGGAGCATGGGATTCAGATGTGATCGACAAGGTTTTCATTCAACCAATGCTTAAGAAGATTGAAGGAAAATTATCAGCGGGGGTGACCTAAATTGGCTTACCTGTGGATGGATCTCTTTGTATAAATACCACCTTTTCTGTAAACTTTTCTCATTCATATACCTGAAGAGGGAGACAGCAGTCTCTGAAATATAGTGCTTTTCTCTCTATATTTTGGTGTTTTTATGGGCTCCTTTAATTAGATATATATATATATATATATATATATATATATATATATATATATACATATACCATATATATATATATATATATATATATATATATATATATTATATATATATATATATACATATATAAGCGAATACCACAGGAAAAATAATAGTCAGAAATCGAAGCGCTTTCGTCTTTACTCAGACATCGTCAAGGAGTTAATGAAGTACAATTGGAGATAAAGGTCTCAGGTACAAAACAAGATCAAGAATACCAGATGTTAATTGTCAAAAGGGTAAAAATTAAAAGAAATAATCCAGGATTATCGGATATCACACTGTCACAAACCTAACCGAAACTACAAAGTATCTTTACAGTCCAAAACATGTAAAAAATGAATATATTAATTTTGTTGCTTATATTTATCTACAACTTTTTTCATAATGAAAGCATCAAGTTTAAATAAACCAAGACTTAAATTTAGAACATTTCTATTATTTGACTTGACGAAACAAGATTCAATGATATTCCTTTTAACTGTGTCATTACATGGGATTAAGGCTCTTGCTTAACTCCAGTTAATAGGATGGTCTAAATCTCTCATATGTACGAATAATGCATTCGATATTCGCCCAGTTCTCACAGAATATTGATGTTGCTTGAGACGTTGTGAAAGAGATTTATTAGTCTGTCCGTAATAGACCTTATCACACTTTTTGCAAGGAATTTCATATATGCAGCCTGGAAGATCTTTAGGAGAATTTTTTATTATTAAACTCTTGACATTAATATTACTGAAAATAACATTTATGTAAATAGCTTTAAAATTCTAGGAATATCTAAAAACCTTTCATCATAGGGTAATTTTAGAATGTTATGCTTACTAAATTCAAGTTTGTCATTAGTTGAATAAAATGTTTTTCTAGCTCTTTTCCATGCCACATCTATAAAAGTCCTTGGGTATTTGAGTTTCAATGCAATATCATAATTAGTTTTAATTTCAGCTTCAATAAACCGCGGGCTACAGACGCGTAAAGCCCTTAAGAACATCCCAGAAAAAACAGAGAATTTAACATTTTGATGGTGATTGGAGTAGTAATGAACAAAAGAGGCAATGTTAGTTGATTTTTGAAAGACTGAAAAGGTGAAATTTCTATCATTTCTATGGACAGTTACATCAAGAAAATTTAAATTACAATTTCTTTCTTCCTCTACAGTAAATTTTATAGAAGGGACTAAATTATTGAGATTATTAAGGAATTCCTGGAGATTTTCGTGAACTGGCCAAATACAGAAGATATCATCCACATATCTAAACCAAATAACTTTTTGGGGCAAAATTCTTGGTAAGAGTTTTGTCTCAAAAAATTCCATGTAAATATTGCTAAGGACAGGAGAT
>NC_061105.1:11627993-11632993 GCF_015104395.2 Macrobrachium nipponense | reverse complement strand
GTTGTTGTCATCTGCATTAGTTTTCACTCGGCCGAACCTTCAAAAGAAAAACTTCAGAGCAGAAGAGAAACAAAAGACTTTACCAGTGGTTTACTTCCCCTCCTTGCCTCCCCGGACCTCCCCACCTCCTCGTCCCTAAAACTTTCATTTTTTTTTCTTCGTTCTCTCTTTTTTTTCTTTTTATTCTTTGAAGCCTAATTGAATTGCAAGTGGCTCGGAACAAAAGTCAAGTTGAAAAGTTAAGGAAAAGTGCATAAAGTTGCCAGTCCTTTGAAGTGTGATGTTGTTTTTCGTCGGATTTTCTGCCTGGCAGGAAAAAGCCATCTGCCTCTTACAGTTTGGTCACGGGGGTGAAATCGCGGCTGGGGTGGGTGGGTTTGGGGTGGGGTAATGGGGGGGGGGGGTTTGGGGGCGGCTGTATGCACAGAGGAATTATTATAGAAGACTTACAGTATGTAGTTTGAGATATAGATATCCTTTTCATTCATAAGCCTGGTTAATAGTCTTGAGCCCTTTTGTAAGAATGTCAGAAGGACCTTGCTGTGTCAGATTTCATGTTTACTGTGATTCTATAAAAGTTGTCGTTTATAAATGTTAAGTATATCTATGTTTAACCAGACCACTGAGCTGATTAACAGCTCTACTAAGGCTGGCCCGAAGGATTAGAGTTTTCTTTTCGTGGATAGGAACCAATTGGTTACTTAGCAACGGGATCTACAGCTTATTGTTGGATCCGAACCACATTATATGGAGACATGAATTTCTAATCACCAGAAATAAATTCCTTCGGTTCCGCATTGGCAGCAGCAGCAGCAGCAGCGGGGCTACCAGGTTGATGGATGAGTATGCAACCCACTCGTCCAATGGGGAACTTATAAATGTTAGAATTACGGCGCAATGTCAAGTTTAATATTTACTGTGATTCAGACCATGATTTCTCAGTATTGGAAATGTAAAAAAAAAAAAAAATGCTATGATAGGGAAAAAACACTGGAATAGAAAATTGCACGTGAAATATATAAGAAAAAGACCTCGTGGTATGAATAACTATATGAAATAAATATATATATATATATATATATATATATATATATATATATATATATATATATATATATATATATATATATATATAAAGAATTAAAGAAATAAAAAAAGAAAAAATATTCGTTATAAATGGTTTACACGACAATACACTACACATAAACCTAAACCCTGGAATAACACACACACACACACACATACACACACACACACACACACACACACACACACATATATATATATATATATATATATATATATATATATATATTATATATATATATATCACATATATAAATATTTGCAGAAGCTAGGTACTATGTCGTACCTCTAAGTAAATGGGGATACAATCCACCAATCCACAATGATGTAAAATCCTTCTGTAGTTTTATAAAATATATTTCTTGTACAGCAACTTATAGCTTGCTTTTGACCATCAATGCGGCTTGTATTTTCTATATATATATATATATATATATATATATATATATATATATATATATATATTATAAATAGTGAAAAAGGAATCCCAGAACGTCAAAAATGATTCACGCAAATGTTCAAGAAGAAACCCATAAAAAATTCAAGAAAAATTAAGTCAGTCATAAAAATCTCCATGATAGCATGAGTCACTAAAATAGTGGAGGAATCCAAAGTGGTGCAAACGTAAGGAGATTTTAAAAATGTGTACATAAACGAGAACCTTCGAGAACTTGTTCTCTTCACTTTCTCAATCTCTGAGATGTACGATGATAACAACAAAAATATCAATAATTCTTCTTTTTTTTTTACATCTAAGACGACCATATTTTATAAACCAGTCCATTTCATTCATGATAGGCAAAAGCGAATGAAGATGAAATCAAGTGGTTTATCACGCTGTTGAAAATAAAGATAAAAATAACACATTCGCATAACTTGATCCAACCGAACAATGATGAAAATCCACGATTTTTATTCGGTTATATCTAAATCCTTATCATCCCATGTCGTCACAAAATAAAACTATATTCCTTCACATTAAAGAAAGGTTCATAGTTATAACCCAGCTTCAAATATGCCATTATATCCAAAGCAGATTTCTGACGTTGGCTCTAGAAATCCGCAATGTTCATTCATTCATATCCAACTCCTTATCGCCCAATGTTGTCACCCCTTAAAGAAAATTTTATTCTTTTATATATATTATATATGTATATGCATATATATATATATATATATATATATATATATAAATATATATATATATAATATATATATATATATATATATATATATATATATATATACTATACGTTTATAACCCAGCCTCGTACATCCCATTACATCCAAAACAGATTTTGACACAAGCTCTAAAAATCCACGATGCTAATCCAGTTATATCTAATTCCTTACCATCCAATGTTGTCGCAAAAAAATCTTTATTCCTTTATAAACGAAAAAAAGCTATATAATTATAACCCTAAAAGTCCACGATGCTTATCCAGTTATATCTGATTCCTTACCATTCAATGTTGTCGCAAAAAAAAAAAAAAAAAAAAAAAAAAAGAAAAAAAGAGAAAAAAAATTATTCTTTTATGCACGAAAAAAAGGTATATAGATATAACCCAACCTCGTACATCCCATTACATCCCAAACCGATTTTGACACAAGCTCTAAATCTCCAGGTTGCGGGAGCTGGAAATTATTTTTTTGTGCGTAAACGACGTTATGCCGGCCCCGTTGCCTAGCTGCTGCTAGATACCGGAGCAATTAAGAGTCGAAGGAATTATGTCGAAATGATCCGAGTTGATGCCCCTCAAGTCAATAATACGCCATCAATTACTGGATGTTCGTCGAAGAGGATTCCGCTACATTTAGCAATGCGGCCTGATCGAATTTACCTTTCATTAATGGTGAATTATTACCCTTTTTAAATTTTTTTTTTCTTTTTTTTTTCTTACCGGTGGAACACTCATCATAAATAGACTAAAAGTTATCATGTGGGTCGACTATAGTAGATTCACATCAAACGTGCATCTGATGTCTAGGTCAGTCCCTTACGACGCTCCTGATTGGCTGTTGATAAGCCAGTCACAAGGCTGGAAGCTCTCAGTCTCGCTCGAGAGTTCACATAGGCAGGATGTATGTTCCACCTCTCCTGAGGGATACTTTTGAAAGACGTATCCCTCAGGAGAAGTGGAACATACTACATCCTGTCTGTGTGAACTCTCGAGAGAGACTGAGAGTTTCCAGCCCCGTGATTGGCTTATCAACAGCCAATCAGGAGTGTCGTATGCACGCTTGATGTGAATCTACTATAGCTATATGATTCATGTTATGATTATTAGTATTGTTTTTTTTTCTTTTAATCATAAACCTCTTATTTTGCCAAATCAATTGTATTGGGGTTTGGCATTTATATTCTAAGCGTCTTTAATATTTATAGTTACTTATAATGACGTTTAAACCCATCTCATTTTATATACCTACCTTCAGTATGCAGGGCTTATTTTCTCATTCTTAAATACTCACTAACATTACTATGAATGCGATTTTAAAACCACATAGCCAACATCCTCGATGTGAGAAAGTCTAGTGTCCATTTTCTGATTCCTACATAATTCTGAACATTACTGTTCATGGACTTTTTGCTAATGTACTTCTCTTTGGTAATGCCAAGGCAGAGAGAGAGAGAGAGAGAGAGAGAGAGAGAGAGAGAGAGAGAGAGGTTTGATTTAATGATAATGCTATCAATATGTCAAAAGGGAGATAAACATTTCAATACATACATACATATATTTATATATATTTATATATATGTATGTATATGTATGTATATACTATATATATATATATATATATATATATATATATATATATATATATATATATGTGTGTGTGTGTGTATATATATATTTATATATATATATATATATATATATATATATATATATATATATATATATATATAGTATTCATTTATGAATATAAACGTATGAGAGAGAGAGAGAGAGAGAGAGAGAGAGAGAGAGTTGATCTAAGGACAACGCTATTAGTTCGTCGAAAAGAACATAATCATTTCAATATTATATAGTATCCGTTTATAAATATAAACGAGAGAGAGAGTTGACCTAATGAAAATGTTATTCATACATCGAAAGAAACGCCATATTATTTGTGCTTAGTATCCGTATATATAAGTATATACAAAATAACAAAGCTCAGTTTCTAAACAGTCGCTTTGCAAAACAAAACCTCTTTCTTTACTAAGCTAAGAGTCTTAATAATTCTTATGTAAGAAACGCTGCTTAGTTTCTACTCTCTGTCTCTCTCTGTCTCTTTCTCTCTCTTTTGCAACGCGCAATGCTTAGTTCCCAAGACGGACAATATTCCGGTTTCAACTAAGCCTCCGTTCGTTGCCATAGCAACCACTAAAGCGTATCGGCTCAAGGGCCAGGGTTCCATAATATTCTTTAATGCTATTGATAACCTTTCCCTCTTATAAAAAGAGAAAATAAATAAATAAATCCGTTTGTTTCTCGTTGAGCATCGAAATAATTCTATATATAAATAAAATGCAAAGTTTTCATCATGTATTCGGAAAAAAACATTTTGTTTGTTATCTTTTTTTCGATTTTAATTATAAGTGATTTGTTTTAAAGGTGATATAAAGAAAAAGTAAAAAAATAAATCCGTTTGTTTATCGTTGAGCATCAAAATAATCTACTATAAAAATAAAACGCAAAGTTTTCATCGTATTTTCGAAAAAAGGATTTTGTTTTTTTTCTTTTCGATTTTAATTATAAATAGGATTTTGGTTTTTGATTGTCATTATCAATGATTTGTTTTAAAGGTGATTTCATTCATTCCCGTCAGGATAATGGCTATCATCACTTCTCAAATAGTGTATCCTAGATATTTCGTATGACGGGGCCGTCGTGATTACCAATTCTAAAGATGAGGAACTCTAATAA
>NC_061105.1:11620493-11622993 GCF_015104395.2 Macrobrachium nipponense | reverse complement strand
TTCGAGTGGAGAATTGCAACAAACCAGTTTTCTTGAAGTTATGGAGTTGCCTATTTATTTTTTATTCATCGAATCAAGACAACGCCCAGATTCATTTAGAATCCGTAAGGATTTGAACGCATCTATGTAAAATAACTAATTATTATTATTACATAAGTATTAATGTCGCTTATAGTATGCCAGCATTCTTATGGAAAGAGAAAAATACATTTAAAATTTTCGGTTAGTGACAAGAATGGAAATAATGGAAGGAACTTGAAAAAATGAAGGCTATTTTCGAAAGCTGCAGTATCGAGTGTTGAAAAACTGTCATGGTTAAGATATTAATAACTGCAATAAAATAAAGTATATATTAATGTAATAATTACCTTTTACTAGTTTGAGAAAATTGACAACGATGATATAGTTATTGTAAATATTTTTCTGCTGTTGAAATTGGTAGCATTATTATTATTATTATTATTATTATTATTATTATTATTATTATTATTATTATTATTATTATTATTATTATTATTATTCTCAATGACATGCCTTACGAAATGCAACCATATCTCATTTTATTGTTATTATTATTATTATTATTATTATTATTATTATTGTTTTTTTCTTTTTTTCTTTTTTTTGGTTTATCACAGTCCTCCAATTCGACTGCGTAGTATTTATAGTGTAGGGTTCCGGGTTGCATCCTGCCTCCTTAGGAGTCCATCACTCTTCTTACTGTGTGCGCCGTTTCTAGGATCACACTCTTCTGCATGAGTCCTGGAGCTACTTCAGCCGCTAGTTTTTCCAGATTCCTTTTCAGAGATCTTGGGATCGTGCCTAGTGTTCCTATAATTATGGGTACAATTTCCACTGACATAGCTCACATCATTCTTATTTCTATTTTCAGATCTTGATACTTATCCATTTTTTCCCTTTCTTTCTCTTCAACTCTGATGTCCCATGGTATTGCGACATCAATGAGTGATACTTTCCTCTTGATTTTGTCAATCAACGTCACGGCTGTCCTATTTGCACATATCACCCTATCTGTTCTGATACTATAGTCCCAGAGGATCTTTGCCTGATCGTTTTCTATCACTCCTTCAGGTTGGTGCTCGTACCACTTATTACTGCAAGGTAGCTGGTGTTTCTTGCACAGGCTTCAGTGGAGGGCTTTTGGTACTGAATCATGCCTCTTTTTATACTGGTTCTGTGCAAGTGCCGGACATTCGCTTGCTATGTGGTTTATGGTTTCATTTTTCGTATTGCACTTCCTACATATGGGAGAGGTGTTATTTCCATCTATTGTTCTTTGGACGTATTGTCCGTGCATTGGTTTGTTATGCCATTTCTCTGTTTTGCCTGTCTTTCTTCTTTCTCTGTATATTTCTGGGTCTTCGTCTACTTCTTCCCATGCACTCTTGAGCCACGCGTCTTCACTGGTCTTCAGATACTGCCCCAGTGCTCTGTTGTCGATGTTGACGCAGTCCTCTGTGCTTAGTAGTCCCCTCCCTCCTTTCTTTCGTGTTACGTATAGTCTGTCCGTATTTGCTCTTGGGTGTAGTGCTTTGTGTATTGTCATATGTTTCCTCGTTTTCTGGTCTATGCTGCGAAGTTCTGCCTTCGTCCATTCCACTATTCCTGCACTCTATCTGATTACTGGCACTGCCATGTGTTTATGGCTTTTATCATATTTCCGGCGTTGAGTTTTGACCTGAGTATCGCCTTGAGTCTCTGCATATATTCTTTCCTGATCGTGTCCTTTCAATGTCTTGTTGTTTTTTATATTCCCTACCTTCCATTTTATTCCCAGGTATTTGTATCCCGTCTCATCTATGTGTTTGAATGTTTTTTTCCCATTCTGGTAGCTTTATCCCTTTAGTCCTTGTTACTTTGCCTTTTGTATGTTGACTAAGGCGCATTTGTCCTTCATCTCTTGGTGTTTTATATCTCCTCCTTCCATTATTCCCAGGTATTTGTATCCTGTCTCATCTATGTGTTTGATGTTGCTCCCATCTGGTAGCTTTATCCCTTCAGTTCTCGTTGCTTTGCCTTTTTGTATGTTGACTAAGGCGCATTTTTCTATTCCAAACTCCATCCTGATGTCTCCAGATACAATCCTTACAGTCTGGATTAGGGTATCTATTTCCTTGATGCTCTTACCATACAGCTTGATGTCGTCCATGAACATCAAGATAGGTTGATTCTGTTGCTCTTTTTCTTGAGTTGGTACCCGGCATCCATCTTCTGTAGTACTTTTGTCATGGGAATCATGGCTACTACGAAGAGTAGTGGGGACAGTGAGTCGCCCTGGAAGATCCCTCTCCTGATATTAACCTCTGCTAGTCTTATTCCAGAGCTTGTAAGTATTGTATTCCAGTTGCGCATTGTATTTTTGAGGAAGCATATATATTATTATTATTATTATTATTATTTATTCTTATTAGTTATTATATTAATTATTATTATATTATTATTATTATTATTATATTATTATTATTATTATTATTATTAT
>NC_061105.1:11602993-11612993 GCF_015104395.2 Macrobrachium nipponense | reverse complement strand
CCATGTTGCTGATATGAGAAATGATTAGGGGGGGTTCTATCAGAGTTCACAGTGATAACAATGGTGGTGATGATACTTTGGATGGTGATGTTGATACTAATATTGATGTTATTTCTGATACTAACAATGCTGGGGATGATACTGAGGGTGGTAATGTGTATGGGGCGGTGGAAAGGGGAGGTACTAACCACAAATATAGAGGTGTTTTATCCGAAGATATTATGTTACTACCTGGTTCGAAGACTATGGTAAAAGTTAAATTGAAGGAAATGAGAAAACCCACAGATGTGTGTGTTATTGAAAATAGCGAAAAGCTTAGAGGGGTTGTTAGCACGGCATCGGTGAACAGTGTATCCAAGGATGGGTTTATGTGGTTAGAGTTGCTAAACTGTAATGATACAGTTTGGAGATACCAGAAGAATACACATATATTGGTTTTCCAAGATTGAAGTTGTGATAGTGGTTCAGTGGCTATCGTAGAGGGGAAACTCGAGTTGTCGGAGGCAGAAATGCAATCAAGGAAACGAATATTTAGAGAACATTTGGTATTTCTACAGAAGCATCCGCAGTGGCTTCTCTATGGCAATTGACTGATTCCTATGTTATTTTAGTTACTGTACAAGATTTAAAAGTAATATCCATTTGGCCGCTGTAACTAAGCAGTAATTGACCTTTGAAAGTTACATAATAGCCGCACCAAACTCAAAGGTATATTAAAGTTTAGTTCCAACCAAACGAAAAAAATATTCTTTACAACCCTTGTAAAGCAACTAAAATAACATAGAAAATGTCAATTGCCATAGTCTAAGTCACCGAAGAACGGTCCTATAGGAAGGTACCAAGTATTCGTTACGGTGAAGGAAATGTAAACACAGCCGCCATATTTAAATTCCCCAACCACCACGGAGCCATATGTTCACAAAGGGGGGGGGGGGGGGGCGGGCGGGTAATGCACAGGGGTGGGTGGGCGGGGTAAGGTGGAAGGTACGAGTTGTCTTAGCAGCACCCACTGAATAGTAACATACCTTGACGCAACTTTCGGCGAAAGCCTAACACTCACTTTCCTAAAACATAATAATTAAGAATAATGTTTGGACCTTACCTTAAAGGGGTGGAGGGTACAAAGCAGCAGCTGCCTTTAAGAATGCGTGGAGGCGGGTCTTGGGTTCCTCAAAATGCAGCTTGAAATAAGCAACAGCCAAGTACCCAACGAAGTTATACATTCTCCTCCCGTATCTTGGAGTCGCTGCCGGAGTTCCCTCCACCTCCTCTCGATAGTATTAGTATGGGCACCGGTTTCTGGGTCCACAAAGTTCATCGAGTGGTTGACTGTCAAGTGGGGACATAACCTTCATCTCGCAGGCAGTCATAAGCCCTCCAACAGTCAGAAAATAATAGTGGTACCCGGCACAATGTATTCTTTGATAACTGCAAGCAGAGTCCCACTCGTCCTGTCGGGTACGGGAACAACGAAAAACTCCCGGGTCTGCCTGCAGATACACCGATACCCATTGGCCTTGATGAGGGCGACCTACGTTGTATTTTCTTCTCCAAACTTCGCCTCATCGATTTCAACAATTGTGCCCGGCCCACCTATTTGCTTCTTCTGTTGGAAGCACCAATTAACTATGACCTGAAATAGAAGTCAGTGTTAGGGGAGGTAATTAAGTAGGGTAAATTTCATAATAATACAAGGCAGGTTGTGTATGAGAGAGAGGAGGGGGGGGGGGGGGGAGAGCGGGGGAGAAGGAGGGGGTATGAATGGAAAATGGTGAGGGGATAAGCAAAATACTTACTTCCCGGGAGAAGCTGGCCCAATCATTTATTGTTGAGTCCGACAGTCCAAGTTCTGTTCTCGCAACCTTGTAAGAAAAAAAATCACTCACATACAGGTATGCGAAGAACAGAACTGTCTCAACATCAAGGTGGGACCCAGAGAACCAAGTGCCCTTAAACAATGAAAAGTAGTAAGAACAGCGTTTTTTCGCTTTCTTACTATGCGGTCGATAAGACCGGTCACACCTAAAGGTAAACGTGGAGGGAAAAATACCAATTATAAACATGAAAATATGGAGTAGGTCATAAATGGTATAGGTGTAATATAATATTGCCATGAATCTAGGGCCGGGGTCATATCACGGTTACATGTAGAATCCAACAAACTATTCGTTAGGTATTTACCTGCACTTTTTTTTGCGATCAAGGCGGCACTCATTCCACAATGGGGGCAAAAGACCTGCTTCCTCAGGAGGCTGTGGTCCTGGCATAAACAGACCAGCCGTTCATAATTACCTGAGTAATAGGCAGAAAAAATCTTTGTAACTGAATGGGGGCAAAAGACCTTGCTTTCTCAGGAGGCCGTGGTCCTGGCAAAAACCGATTAGTCGATCATAATTACCTGAGTAAAAGGCAGAAAAATCTTTGTAACTCATGTAACAATTGTTACATGAAGTTGGCAAAGAGTTCCTGGTGAGGGGCTGGGGTGAGCGTGAAGTAGATGCAGCAGTGGATGTCATGGCGGCAGATTCAACAGTGTTGGAGTTCTACAGTTAGGAGGTGGCAGGAGGCCAGACCGTAGAAAACAGGGTAGGAGAGGTGGGGTGGAGTAGTAAAAATGCTTTGATGCTATTGGTTGAGGCAGGGTGGGGCTGAGGTAAATGAACAAGCACTTAACAAGATAAGTTGGCAATGTTAAGGGTAATAAAAGTAAATGGGTAGTTAAGGAACTAAATGTAAATGTGGGATGGGTTCAAAATATGAATTAATACAAATACATATATAACGGGCCCAGGAGGGGGTGGGATTTAAGTCCTGGGTGGTAAATGTGTAATAGGGCCTATAGTTGTTTTAATAAATACAAAAGACCAAATTAAACATAGGTTAGCATATAACAAAACTAATTAAACTTGTAGGGGATGTTGCCTGACCAGGGGTGGGGTTGGACCTGCTGTAACCCCCCTTAAAGAACCAAACCAACCTAACATAACCTAACCTAGCAGGGGATGTAACCTTACCTAGTAGGGAACTTAACCTAGTAGGCAATGTTGCCTGACCAGGGGGGCTTTGCCCCCCGTACCCCCCTTAAAGGCCTAACCTAACCTAGTAAGGAATGTAACCTAACCTAACCTAACCTAGTAGGGAATATTGCCTGACCAGGGGGCTTCGCCCCCCGTACCCCCCCTTAAAGGCCTAACCTAACCTAGTAAGGAATGTAACCTAACCTAACCTAACCTAGTAGGGAACATTGCCTGACCAGGGGGGCTTCGCCCCCCGTACCCCCCCTTAAAGGCCTAACCTAACCTAGTAAGGAACGTAACCTAACCAACCTAACCTAACCTAACCTAGTAGGGAATATTGCCTGACCAGGGGCTTCGACCCCCGTACCCCCCTTAAAGGCCTAACCTAACCTAGTAAGGAATGTAACCTAACCAACCTAACCTAAACCTAACCTAGTAGGAACATTGCCTGACCAAGGGGGCTTCGCCCCCCTCGTACCCCCCCTTAAAGGCCTAACCTAACCTAGTAAGGACGTAACTAACCTAACCTATTAGGGAATACTAGGCCTAACCGTAACCTAGTAAGGAATGTAACCTAACCAAAACCTAACCTAACCTAACCTAGTAGGGAATATTTGCCTGACCAAGGGGGCTTCGCCCCCCCAGTACCCCCCCTTAAAGGCCTAAACCTAACCTAGTTAAAGGAATGTACCTAACCTAGTAGGAAACATTGCCTTTACAGGGGGGCTTTGCCCCCCGTACCCCCCCTTAAAGGCCAACCTAACCTAGTAAAGGAACGTACCTAAAAAAAAAAACCCTAACCTATTAGGGAAATACTAAGGCCTAACGAACTAGGAAGGGAATGAACCTAACGCAACCTAACCTAAACCCTAACCTAAGTAGGGAACTGCCGACCAGGGGGCTTTCGCCCCCCATAACCCCCCTTAAAGGCCCTAACTAAACCTAGTAAAATGGTAACCTAACCTAACCTATTAGGGGATACTAGGCCTTAAAACGTAACTGTAAGGTGTTAACCTAACCAACCTACCACCCTAACCTAAGTGGGAATATTGCCGACCAGGGGGGCTCGCACCCCCCGTACCCCCCTTTAAAGGCCTAAACCTACCTAGTAAGGAATGACCCTAACCTAAACCTAAACCTAGTAGGGAACATTGCTAACCAGGGGGGGCTTCGCACCCCGTACCCCCCCTTAAAAGGCCTAACCTAACCTAGTAAGGAAGTAACCTAACCAACCTAACCTAACCTAACCTAGTAGGGAATGGCCTGACCCCCCATGGGCTTTCGCCCCCTCCCCCTGTACCCCCCCTTAAGGCCTAACCAACCTAAGTAAAGGAACGTAACCTAATAACCTATTAGGGAAATACTAGGCCTAACGTAACCTATTGGAATGTCCTAACCAACCCTAAACCTAACTAACCTGTAGGGAATATTGCCTGCCAGGGGGGCTTCACCCCCCCGTTCCCTCCCTTAAAGGCCTAACCTAACCTAGTAAGGAAGGTAACCTAACCAACCTAACCTAACCTAAACCTAAGTAGGGAACTTGGCCTGACCAGGGGGGCTTCGCCTCCCCACCCCCCCCAAATACCCCCCCTTAAAGGCCTAACCTAACCTAAGTAGGAAAGGGTAACCTACCTAACATATAAGGAAATAACCTAAGGCCTAAACCGTTAACCCCCCCCTTAAGTAAGGAATGTAACCTAACCAACCTAACCTAACCTAACCTAGTAGGGAACATTGCCTGACCAGGGGGGCTTCGCTCCCCGATACCCCCCCCCTTAAAGGCCTAACCTAACCTAGTAAGAACGTAACCTAACCTAACCTAGGAGGGAAATACTAGGCCTAACGTAACCTAGTAAGGAAATGTACCTAACCAACCTAATCTAACCTAACCTAGTAGGGAATATTGCCTGACCAGGGGGTGGGGGCTTCGCCCGCCGTACCCCCCCTTAAAGGCCTAACCTAACCTAGTAAGGAATGTAACCTAACCTAACCTACCCAAACCAAGAAGGGACAATGGCCTGACCAGGGGGCTTCGCCCCCCCGTCCCCCCCTTAAAGGCCTAACCTAACCTAGTAAGGAACGTAACCTACCTAAACTAGTAGGGATATTGCCTGACCAGGGGGGCTTCGCCCCCACCCCCGTACCCCCCCTTAAAGGCCTAACCTAACCTAGTAAGGAATGTAACCTAACAACCTCAACCTAACTAACCTAGTATGGAATATTGCCTGACCATGGGGGCTTCGCCCCCCGTACCCCCCCTTAAAGGCCTAACCTAACCTAGTAAGGAATGTAACATAACCAAACCTAACCTAGTAGGTAACCAAGTAGGGAATGTAACCATAACCCCCCCCCCCCCCCCCCCCCAACCCCCCCACCCCCCCCGGTATCCACCCTTGAAGAACTAACCAACCTAGCCTAACGGGTAACCCCTTCAAGGAAGTAAAACTAGTAGGTAAACCAACATATAACAAACTAAACCTAAGGGTGGGATATGTTGCCTAACCGGGGGAGGGGATTCGGCCCCCAGTAGGTAAAATGACATATAAACCTAACTTTGATGGGTGTGGAAGTGTTGTAAAATGTTAAAAGTAACCATACATAACTGCATAATAGTAAGGAAACTGGAAGGGAGGTGTAAATTGTAATGTCTGTAAAACTGTATAATGGAATATTTTAAATGTAGGTATAATAATAATGGCAAACTATATATTTAAATGTTATATATTTAAATGTAGGTTTTATAATAATAATGGCAAACTTTAATCTAGGTATTGGTGAGAAATGCATTGTAAATAGTGTAACATAAAGAGCCAGTCGTGAATACTGGAAAGGGGAGGGATTGACTTGTGTATAAATGATATAGGGAGTGTGTATGTAATATGCAACGCAATGTGCAATTTCACGTAACAGGTAGGTAGGTAGGTATCGAAACGTAATAAAACTGAGTTCTATATCAACACGTAGGCATTTTTAGGTGTCTGTCCTCAATTATAACATAATATTTCAAGTTATATATGGTGAAATGATTAGGTGGGGATATTTCAAAACAGTTATTATACAAATACTATGGAAAAAGGAAAAGGAATAAACACTAGAATTCACATAACATGTTTAATAAACAAATTAGGTAAATGCTTCTATGTAACTCAACGTATGGTTACCAGCCAGGGCTCCCAGATGACACCACTACCAATCAGCCAAAGTCTACCATGAAACCAGCCAAAATCCCGCCAAATGGAAATCCAAACCAACCCAAATAACCGGCAAATATATGTGCGTTATATCTATCTTTATAAATGCATATTTTTTATCATATATGTTCTTGTATAGCGGCATCATAGTTTTAGTTAGATAATATAAACTAATATAAGAATACAGGAAAAAAAAACGAGAATGAACTGAAATTTTGAAATGAGGCCCGTTCTCTGAGAATCCGGCGGCCTGTTTTGTGGTCGTCTGGTGTGTGTGTGATTTTAATTTTAATTCCATCTACATATTTTGCTTAAATGTTACCAAGTTTTTACTGAAAACCTATTCAAATTCCCAAGATTTTCCTGAAAACCTTCAAAAATTCCCAATCTGGGGAGAGATTCCTCAAACGTGGGATCAGTGTTTAGCTCAAATAGAAAGTGTTTGAAAACCAGCCATAATACCACTAACCAGCCAAAGTGAATTTTACCCACCAAATTAGGAAAAAAGCCAAATTTGGTGAGAAACTGCCAAATCTGGGAACCCTGTTACCACCCAATCCTTCACTCAGTCCGGTAGCAATGTAGGGTCATACTGTAACGTGTTTGGCTAAATACATGTATCCCTCCCGTAAACCCCCATTTCTTTCCTCACTAAGAAGTCTGAGTTTAGGCCAAAAGCTCCCTTACAGTTAGCGCATGCGCAGTAGCATTAGCGCATGCGTAGTAGGATTCAGTGTTGTGGTAGTAGTAGTAGTAGACGAAATGGATGTGGAACGGCTCCACTATCGCTAGTTTTGTTATCTCTTATTTCCGCCTGTATTTCGTGTTTTTAAAAGTGATAAATGTGGGAAATACCACAATAACACGGCAAAATCTCCCCCCAAGTGGTTTCTCCCCACCCAAAACCCCGGTTCCCACTGGGGTCCCCCTTACCGTAGGATAGAGTTAGGGTTTTGTCCCCACCCAAAACCCCGGTTCCCAATGGGAATCCCCTTTACCGTAGGATAGAGTTCAAAGGTAAATTAGAGTCGTCCGAATAAATATTACTTCAAATTCTTGTTCAGGAGGTAAAACTGCATAGAAAAACCGCAACTGCCATACTCTGGGCCGCCGCGGATAGGTACACTAGATCTACCGAACATTTTAGCTAATGCGGATTATAGCAAACACGTTGGCAGAATTTGGGGATATGGTAGCCTTACAAGGTGATAAAATTGAGGTTGACTAATGTGTTAGAGCATAAAGTAAATTTGGAGAGTGGCACAAAACCTATTTATAATCCTGCATATTGCATACCTTTCAAAATCAGAGAACAGGTAGAGAAAGAGGTTAATAGATAGGAAGAAGAAGGAATCAATAGACCTAGCGTGTCTCCTTACAACTTTCCCTTGTTAGCGGTGCCTAAGAACTACGGTTCTGTCCATGTATGCGCCGATTTTAGACGTTTAAATGAAAAGACGATCCCTGACCGCTACCCAGTCGCATGCATACCAGATCTCTTTGTTGAAATTGGGGGACATAATATTTATAGCTCAATTGATTTGGCGCAGGGTTTCTTACAGGTCCCTCTTAGTGAGAGTAGCAAGGAATATACCGCGTTTTCAGTGCCCAAGGGACACTATAAATTTACGTGAATACCTTTCGGGGACAGTCCGATGACCTTTACCAGGTTGGTGAACACAGTTTTGCACGGGTTATTGGGCAAAAATGTTTTTGTGTATATGGATGACATCCTGGTCGCAATGGACACGATCGCGCAACGCCTGGAAGTGCTTACAGAAGTACTTAGGAGGCTTAGATTAGCGGGGTTGAAAATTAAGCTAGCCAAGTGCTCGTTCTTGAAAAAGCAGATCACATATCTAGGTCACGTCATATCTAAGGAAGGGGTTAGAGTAAATGACGATAAAGTCAAATTAATAGCGAATTTTCGCACCCCCAGCCCCTAGCAAAGAGATTGAAGTCATTCCTGGGTATCGCCGGTTTCTTCAGGAGGTTTGTGAAAGGGTTCTCTAATATAGCAGCTCCCTTAACTGATGTATTGTGGGAAGACGTTCAATTTCAATGGAAGGAACCCCAGGTGGAGAGTTTTCAAAAGCTCAAGGACGCACTAATGAATCCCCCTGTTCTGAAGTTTCCAGATTTTAGCGAACCTTTCACATTACTGACTGATGCAAGTCAGGAAGGTATAGGTGCTTGCCTTATGCAAAAGTTCGAAGGGAAATTTCATCCCATAGCTTTTTATAGCAGGAAGTTCAGGACAAAGGACAGCAACGAGAAGTCCATGGCCACCATAGATAAAGAAGCCTTTGCAATAGTGTCGAGCTTACTTCATTTTAAAATGTTACTGATGGGGAATAAAGTAGAAGTTCTTACAGACCACAAGCCATTACTAGATCTTTTTAATAAACCCGATTTGTCGCCCAAAAGAGCTCGATGGTTTTTAACTATCAGAGGTTTTGATGCAAAGTTGAAATATATAGAGGGCAAATTTAACGTGGTTGCTGATGCTCTCAGCAGGAGTTTTCACGACACGGAAGGTTTCCAAGTCGCCAATGGGATATACATCTCATAAAGCAAAGGCAAGATGAAGACGAGATTTTAGCAGATGCAAAAGCGTTTCTAAGAGGGGAATTAGTCAGGAAACGTTATAAGTTGCCTTTTTCGGGTTTGGAGTTAGAAGGTAATCTATTGGTTAGGAAAATTAAATATAAGTTGAGAACCAGTGAAAGTAAAGAAGATATGACGCAAATCATAATTCCGAAGGTCCTAATTCCAGTGGTTTTGCAGGTTCGGTAGTCCACACTTGGGAATAGAAAAAATGTATGATGAGGTTCGCGTTAAATACATTTGGAAAAACATGGGGAAAGATGTGGAAAATTTCGTAAGGAATTGTACGGTGTGCAACGCATGTAAGCCTGCAAGGACATCAAATTAGGATCATATCCTATACCGAGTAGACCTTTTCAGAGAATACATATGGATATCCTGGGGAATATTTGTGAGTCTAGGTATGTGAACTAGTACTTGTTAGTGATAATAGATGAACTTACAAGGATAGTAGAAATTTTCCCACTTATGCATAAAATGGCTGAAGAAGTAGCCATAGCGTTTTTCAATGGTATCATTTGCAGATGTGGCTCACCCGAAGTTCTATTAACCGGCAATGGGAGGAAATCTGTGAACAAAACCTTGGAATGTTTAGCTGAAGTCATGGGAATACAGAAAGTAACAATTATTTCATACAGACCCGAGGCTAATGGGTTGTGCGAACGAGCAAACAGGAAAGTGCTCGAGACTCTCAGGAAAACTGTAGGTGGTAATGATAAGAATTGGGATAGATATGTTAATGTTGGACTTAGTATTAACACTATGGTTAGTGATTCCATTAAAATGTCCCCATTTGAAGCTTTGTTTGGTTGTCCAGCACAAGGCACATTTGATTTGCTAACTATGCCTCATCATGGGAAGGATACGATCGAGGCGTTGGTATCCACAGCGAGAGAGAGACACGCTTGTCTCAGACGTAATCCCGAATCCACAACCAGAGATATGGTACAGAAGAGTAATAGTAAAACATCTGATCCCAAGATCAATGTCGGAGACAAGGTATATTTAAAACTTAACGTGAGAAATGAGCTAAATTACAAATTAGGCCCGAAGTTTGAAGGTCCTTTTAAAGTCATTAGGAGAAAATTGGAAACAGATTTGTAGTCTTAGAGGGAAAAACAGGTCGGTCGAGGTTAACACATATCTCGAAATTGAAAAGAATTGGGTGTGGTGATTAATATACTG
>NC_061105.1:11582993-11597993 GCF_015104395.2 Macrobrachium nipponense | reverse complement strand
ATATATATATATATATATATATTATAATAACCAGATTCCCGAATTATTCAATCTTTATTGGGATATATCAATCTTACACACCATTCCGTGCATCTGTTATCAATTCCACCACCTTCCACTTCAACTTACGACTCGCGTGTATATTTTACGCAACTCAATTATACAGATAAATTCAACTTTACAGCATAATACACAATTCACTACTTCTCATTGCCTGTTTAGAAAGAGAAAGGTACTGATTGTTTTAAACTCGAGTTCATGTATACATGCACGTAGGTGGGAGAATAATAGGACACGAGAGAGAGAGAGAGAGAGAGAGAGAGAGAGAGAGAGAGAGAGAGAGCGCGCTTATAGTAAAATATTTCTCTAGATGACTATGATGGAAAGGGCAGTGGCAGAAATAAAGAATAGTTGCATAAGTTGCAAAAATTAGAAGAAAGGAGAGAGAGAGAGAGAGAGAGAGAGAGAGAGAGAGAGAGAGAGAGAGAGGATGCTAAGCCAGTGTTTAACCATTATATACATGAAACACAGGCAACATTTATTAGGGCCAAGTGGAGGTATATATGATTTCAATTTCATTCACATAACTGGTTTAACTCGATAGGTTTGTGTTGATAATGAAGCCAGATTTACTGCCTTCAATTTAGCTAAACAACAAAAAGCTCGTATAGTTCACTCTGTTGCGGATGCCACTCAATACTGTACTATACAATGCAAATACATATTCACCCATTTTCTATTATTTCTTTCACCAACCATCACCTAGCTTTCCAGCAAGAGTGGTAAGTCTTATGACTCCACTCTCTCTCCTCTCTCTCTCTCTCTCTCTTTCTCTCTCTCTCTCTCAAGCGCATGCGCGCTCCCTGGAAAAGAGACTCCTACTGCGCGCAAAAGTTTACGTGACAGTTTATATCATCTGTTTCTTCAGCAAACAAATGCCATTGTCATGTCCGCGATTTCAAAAGCACCTCCCATTCAGGATTTGGACTCGGCTTCGCCTCTTCTCCCAGAGAGTTTTGGTATAGTTTCGACTCCACTTGGCCCCATTCCAGAACTTGCCTGGAAATGCGATGCAGCATGGAAAAGGCACTCAATTCGCTCGGAGATGTAACTTTAGAAATCGCTCTGAAATGCAATTTCACAATTTGATTAGAAATGCAACTGAGAAATGACTCACAATTCTCTTGGAAATGAAACTTTAGAAATCGTTCTGAAATGCAATTTCAAAATTTGCTTGGAAATGCAACTTAATCATTGCCTACTATTTGCTTGGAAATGCAACTTAATCATTGCTTACAATTTTCTTGGAAATGCAACTCGGACATCGCTTACATTTTCGCTTGAAATGTAACTTCAAAATTGCTTTGTAGTACAATTTTACAATTTTCTGGGAAATGCGTTGCGAAAATCCGTCACAAATGTAAATTTTGCACACAGACACAGAGAGAGAGAGAGAGAGAGAGAGAGAGAGAGAGAGAGAGAGAGAGAGAGGAGAGAGAGAGCCGAATTGCTTAGCATAGCATCACACGTTCTCGTTAAAATGCAAACCTCCTCACTACAAGCATTAATAGATTTAACAATAGCCCATATTTCAAACCGACTGTTGCCTCCACATACAGAATAAAATCAGACTGAAGATTAGCGCAAAAAAAAAAAAAAAAAAAAAAAAAAAAAAAACAAACAAACGAAATAAAGATAAAACAAATACAAGAGCGTTTTAGGCAACCCAGCTCCTAGACGCGAACAGAAAACAAGCGGAGCAACAGTAATTAGGAAAGCTTAAAACTTTCCCATGTAAGTCAGATTAGGCTGGATAGATGTATGCTATTAGGGCCGAATTCCGGTCCCCCCTTGACCTAAAAGGGGCCAATCAGCGTCGAAAGTTGGATTTGGGAATATCCCGTCAGCTACGGCGAGAAATTGATTCTAAAAGTAATTTTGGAAGGTTTGTTTTTTTCCTCCAGTTCCTTTCTGTGAGAGTGGGAATGGAATGATTTTTCAAGGATTCTCGTTATTGTCCAGACACTGTTCTGATATTTTTCCAGTTTATCTCTATTCACAATAGGTATAATGGGATATTATTATATCCCCAGTTTCATTCTGCGTTACAAATTGTGTGGTCAATGCATTTCAAGAAAAGGCTCTGGACTTAGACATATCTTATATAATGAATTCTTTTAAAATCCTCTTTTTATTCTTCAAATTATTACGTTAGTGCAAAACAATTTCATTTACACGGCGAGGGGTGTTGAGAGTTTAACCGCACATTTAAGAGGATTGATCGAAAGATATTTATGAAATACATTTGATTATTTTGATAAGTCAATCGGAAAACTTTTAATAAATTGATGATATAGTTTTGAGGACAGCTCGCTTCTTTTAAACTACTACATTGTGTTACTCTAGAATGATTTTTATTTACGAAAACCTTCCCCTGGAAATATCCTGACCACCAACCAGTCTGATAAACAGCGCTTGGTAAATTCGGAATCGCTTGTGTAACAGGGAAAATTCCATAGGGAGCAAAATCAGCAAAAATAAAAAAAATAAAAAAAACTTGGCGTCAGCTCTCTCTCTCTCTCTCTCTCTCTCTCTCTCTCTCTCTCTCTCTCTCTCTCTCTCTCCCGATTTGAAATGACTTCGCTGGATTTCTGGGATATCCTGCTCAAATATGCATGAGAAAAATGCATTCTACGGCAAATCATTTCCATGATAAAAGGACATGCAAAACATTTTAGAATGAGACAGGCTCCAGGGTACACAGACGTTCTAGATTTTGGATATTTTTCCCCACTGTTGAATATTGATATTAAGGCGTGCTTTGCTTAATTACTATGGATAAAAATTAAGAAAACTTCCCGTAAAGATATGCACTATAGACAAACGATAATTTTTCTCATTTGAATGTTTACATTGAGACAATTAACGTAACTATTAGAAAAAAAACTAGAAAAAGTCCCATAAAGAAATTGCAAGACTAGGAATGCAGTTGGCCATAGAATACTTACATATTTTAGTTTTCTGTAAAAGGAAACTATTGCACTGGCTTTGTTTGTCTGTCCGCCATCAGGACTGAAACACTTCTGAGGCTAGAGGGCTGCAAATTGGTATTTTGATCATCCACCCTCCAATCATCAAATATGCTAAATTGCAACCCTCTAGCCTCGGTAGTTTTTGTTTTATTTAAGGTTAAAGGTAGCCATGGATCATGCATCCGGCAGCGCTCTCCGGAGCCATGGGGCGCACTCCCACTCTACCTCATCTAGTGAGCAACTGGAGAGCTGCGGGTCATAGTTGATGGTTTTATACAGCATTTTACGTTGTACAGGAAACTCAATTGCGCAGGAGAAACTTCGGTGGATTTTTTACCTGTTTACTGTCGTGTCTACGAAATAGATAAATATTTTCCTTGGGCAAAAATGATGATTAGAGAAGCTGGACAGCAAAGAGAGGGAATAGAGGTACGGATTGAGGTTACTAAAAAAAAAAAAAAAAAAAAAAAAAAAAAAAAAAAAAAAAAAAAAAAAAACAGTGATTGACTTACGGAAAAATATCACGGACTCTCTCTCTCTCTCTCTCTCTCTCTCTCTCTCTCTCTCTCTGAAGCAGCACTGCAATCGCCAGAGGCGATAATGTCCTTATTGAATGGGTAGTAATTACTGGAATAAGCAGATCTAAATAATCTCTTTCATTGCTGACATTAGCAAGCGATACAGTACTCTGCATAATGTGTTTGTCGCGTCACTGATACGCGTAACATAACGATTCACGGCCAGCAGCTTCTGGCAAACGGTACGGATGCTTATCTGAAAAAAAAATAATGGACAAGCAACCCTATTGAGAGGATTGAAAACCATTCGGTTACGTAACAAGTTAGTTTGTTTAGTAACCAAGTATCTCCTGGCAAACTCACCCGATGTTTACTTTCGAGTTTGTCCCTAACCTACCAAACTCCGAACTCCAAGCCCCAAGGAGCACCGCCCCCCCCCCTCCACAATCAGAAGGATCCTCATCATAACAGGACGTGATCAATAATGATAATCCTACGAGCCTGGATCACAATAAATCCGTCGACATGAAGTGATACCCGAGAATGTCGAACGTAGCTTAATGCAACTGAGCGATTCCTACAGAAAATGGCCGGGAATTTCGTCGGGGCCGGGAGGAGGATAGGGGGTGGGGGGGGGGGTGGGGGGGATCGCGGCGGAATGCATCATATTTGTAAGTAGGAATGGAGTGGGTGGGGGAGGGGGTGGGGGCTTTTGTCTGTAATCGCATGAATGAGGCTGGTTTGTGATGTATTCTCGCTTTTCCTGGATGGTGCGGCTATACCATCAACACTTCGACAGTAGGTTTTAAAGGGGGAATTCTAAACGGTGTTTATAACGTTTGAATCGCTGTATTCAGAATGCGAAGGAAATAGGAGCAGTAGATTCTCAACGTAAAATGTTATTGTAAACTCGTTGTTGATGTGTTGATGCACAAGTGATGGCCGAATCAATAACAACAATTTGATATGCGTGTGTATGTGTCTGAGAGGGATTGATTGATTTTTTACGTCAATTAAAATTGGCGTCACAACAGCCAGATTACTGATGCCGTGATTAAAATCACGGGACAGTGAAAATAAATAAATAAGTTTAAGATTAATTTCATATAAAAAAACTACTAAAAATATATATATTATATATATATATATATATAATATATATATATTATATATTATATATATATATATATGTATTAATCATATCTGTTCGAATATACTTTCAATACATACGCATACTCTATATGAGAGAGAGAGAGAGAGAGAGAGAGAGAGAGAGAGAGAGAGAGAGAGAGAGGTATCCAACACACGCGCATACACATTCATGTACAAAGAAAAAAGCAGATAAATGAGGTTCTAAATACGCTTCGCCCACCATGAACTCATTTCTTTTTGTATAATAAAGATATAATCTCATTACAGCTGAGATGAAGAATACTCCTCCCTTTGAATGGGTTCACAGATTGAATTTCAGATATATCAAGTCATATGTGTGTCTGTGTGTCTGTCTGTCTGTCTCACCATACATGCAAAAAAATTTGATCTGGATTTCAGATATATCATATCCTCTCTCTCTCTCTCTCTCTCTCTCTCTCTCTCCTATATACATACATACATGCATACAGAAAATTTATCTGAATTTCAGATATATCATATTCTTTCTCTCTCTCTCTCTCTCTCTCTCTGTATGTCTGTCTATCTGGCTGTCTGTCTGTCTGGTCTGTCTGTCTGTCTCTCTCTCTCTCTCTCCATACGTACGTATATACAAAAAAAATAATCTGAACTTCGGATATATCTCATCCTCGCCCGAGTTGCCAAATACAGATATGATTTTTTTAACGATAAAAATGAAATTAATTCCACAGGCTCAGCGATGTTCAGGCCGTCGAAATATCTGTAATTAATAACCGTAGTTAAATAGTATAACATATTAATCACTTTCTCTCGTCAGGTACAGATTAACATTTTTTAACCTGGATGTTAAATTTTCAGTTATGTAATAGTCGCTTGGTTGGGTTTTGAGCAAACCAGGCTTATGCCAGTGAGGGCTTATGCTTTAAGATATATTAAGGTCTTAGAGAGAGAGAGAGAGAGAGAGAGAGAGAGAGAGAGAGAGAGAGAGAGAGAGTAGGAGTCCTGGTGTGGACACCTGGGCTTAGATTAAGCCATACTTATGCAAGCAATGACCCTCACCTTAAGTCAAGAGATCTATGACAAGCTCCCAGAGAGAGAGAGAGAGAGAGAGAGAGAGAGAGGAGAGAGAGGGTATATACAGGATGCCCGATGGGGACCCATGGACTCTGGCCACCCGAAAGAGACCATTCACGTAGTAAAGGCTTATATATAAATCACCTGCGACCCAGTCAGCCCCGAATCGCGATCTCCACCAAAAGGATCAATTCGCATCGGACGAAATTTTGAGAATGAAACGGGTCTGAACGAAGCTGAGCGAAACGTTATGCGTCTCGGTAGTAAGCGCGAATCAATTCAGAATCTCTAGTCTAAAAGGGATTAAAGGCATTCCTCGCCAACAGAATGAGAAGCGCAGGTACGAAATTTTGATTAATTCAATTCTCATCTTGAATAGTTTGTCATCACTGGTATCTAGGATCGACACCGAATAAAAAAAAAAAGAACTGGTACGGTTAATAATTAGGGCCACGACTTCACAATTTAATTATACTGAAAATGGACGCGTAAATGATTTATGCTCTCTCTCTCTCTCTCTCTCTCTCTCTCTCTCTCTCTCTCTCTCTCTCTCTCTATATATATATATATATATATATATACACACAACCTATATATGCATATGTATATATATACATACACACATATACGTATATATATACATATATATATATATATATACATATATATATATATATATATATATATATATATATATATAAATGTGTGTGAGTATAAATATATATATATATATATATATATATATATATATATATATATATATATATATATATATATATATATATATATATATATATATATATAAATGTGTGTGAGTATAAATGTACATATATACACACACACACACACACACACACTATATATATATATATATATATATATATATATATATATATATATGTGTGTGTGTGTGTGTGTGTGTGTGTGTGTTTTTATCGCATTTGCTCAATACCAGAAATAACAGAGCATTACAGTGAATTACACGTTTTTTTTTTACCATGAAGAATTGCCAAACCGTAACGAGAGAGTATGCGTGACGCGAGGAAATCAACTGACGTTAAATCCGGGGATTTTTTTTTTATTGTAGGGGGGGGGATAGAGATATTTCTCGCACATAAAGCAACTGAATTCATTTGGAAGATGACGCAATCCGTGGGTGACGGGCTGCAGTAGCCTACAGGTCCCTGCGTGAAGCAGTGCCGTGTTTTGCATGTGGTAGGAGGGATTATAATATTTTGTTTGTATGTATGAAATACATATATATAGATATATATATATATATATATATATATATATATATATATATATATATATGTAAGTGTTTACATAATAAAAATATGGAATGTTAGTCCATATATATAAAAGATTGCTTGCAGGAATGTGATCAGACTAGAGACGCTAAAGATGACGTATACAATAAGTATGTAGGCTAAGTTGACATGCCGTCATCTGTGGTCATTCATTTGTTTTGAAACAGTCCAAGCTCCCTGCTTGAGACAACTACCGCCTACGTGATCTGTAGCGTGTCTTCATTGATTGTGTGTTCGTATGAAACTATGTCATTTTGATTGTATGTTCATATGTTCGAACTTACTGTCTGTTCCTTCATAACTTGTAACAGAGATGGTAGACAGGCAGAACAGAGTTAGCTATCGTCCATTAGAAGACCTGTACCTCTTTACCTAAAGCTTTATCATGTAGAGGAATAGGATTAGCCATCATCATTGGCAGAAGCGATCAAGCTATCGTTATTAGAAGACTTATACAATCATACCTGATCTTCACCATGTAAAACTTCAGAAGAATATATAATTTTTTATACTTATGTGTTTCTACAAGAACCTCACCGAACCATGAGTTTTAACACATCGTCGTAAAGATAATACCGACTTCGTAGTGATCTACACAAAACCCCAGACGCTCCATTGAAGATGGAAGTGCAATACCAACCGACTTAGCGTATAGATTATCGCTAGTCTAACATTACCTCATAGGGCGCCTTATCATACAAGGCACAAGCCCTAATATTGGTGGCCAGCGTACCAGAAGAACTCTACAACGTCCTACGAAGAAAAACCAGAATAATAAATCATGTATCATAAGAAGTCAACGACGACGGAAGCAGCAGATTCTTCAAGCAACCTAGTATCATCGTTTAGTGAGCGACTTCAGAAAACAATAAGAACTCTTCAACGACGACGAAAGCAACAGATTCTTCAAGCAACTTAGTATCATTGTTTAGTGAATAACTTCAAGAAACAAAACCGACGTGTCCTTTTTTTTCATACGACAACGCAAGCTTCGTCTCTCATTAGAATCATTCAAGAAAACATCGTTAGTGAGCGTTTCCGGCACTCCAAGAAACAAACCAAAACGCTGTCTGCAGCATCGGATCTTTCAAGGGCTCGAATCATCGAAACAACGCGCACGGGGGAGGGGGAAACTGAAGCCAAACCAGGTCATCCGCTAAATAGAGAAGGAGGACCAAGGCCGTGTGTCGTTATCGGAACACCGTGACTTCCCACAAAAGCAAGCTAAGTACAATTTTTTATTCATTTGGAGTAACTTTGAGTGTTTCCTTTGCAGGTCGAATTTCGTTATTCCTGTGGCTGAAGTTACGAGACATTCTTAATCTTACTTTTTTACAGAAATTATCTACATCATTGAGATTTCGCTACTGCGAGTTTTATCTTTGAGTGTCTGTTTCCAGAAGTTCTACTGAAATATCATAATCATATACTATGTTAATTTTAATCATTTTGGGTGATTATTAATCCCTTACGTAACAAATCATCTTAAAACAGTGGAAATTGTATTCGTTTACGCAAGGGTAAGGAAACCGTCTGTATTTATACAGATGCATGGATAGGTCGTTAAGCACCGTAGTGATTAGAAAACACACAAAAAACAAGTGGAACACCCGTACAAATCTATATAAATTAGAGGTAACACTATT
Source organism: Macrobrachium nipponense (assembly GCF_015104395.2). Classification (NCBI taxonomy): domain Eukaryota; kingdom Metazoa; phylum Arthropoda; class Malacostraca; order Decapoda; family Palaemonidae; genus Macrobrachium; species Macrobrachium nipponense. The sequence goes on along the minus strand of NC_061105.1, from coordinate 11,589,282 downwards.
TCGGGTCATGACAATAAATGCTCCTTTGCAAAGTCCCGATCGCAGTTTTAGCCTTGAGTTTTTGAGTTATATAAAATATCGAACCTCAATGACTCAACTTAACTTTAAAAATATTGCAAGGAATAACATGTCTGTAAAAAAACTTTCATCAGGCTAAATGCGCTGACCAGGATCCCTCACTATTTCAAATTTTAGCAAAGAATGAAGTACAAACAGTTAATATGGAATGCAGTAGTGATAACTTGTTCTTATTAGTAATCGCTCAGTTCCTAATAGTTTGTCATTCATTGCTTTATACGTAACCAGCAACATAATCTAAAAAACACACACAATATGTGCCGATGGTAATAAAGAGAAGGATCCTAATTATTACAAAAAGAAATAGAAACAGTAGCCCGTTCAGAATCAAACAAGCAAACTCGGTGACTGTGTCACCTAGTCAAGCGGTCAAGGTCAGTCAAAAAACTGCCGAAGTGTTCAAAGCAAAGCAAATTCCACACAATAAGCGCTCTAGCAGAGTGGGGAAAAAAGCGATGTTGGATCATACATCCCAAATACCTTTTTAAAATTAAAAAGGAATTTCCCCTATGCATCACACGACCAAGTATAAAGTAATCAGAGCAGGTTTTCGTTTTTTTTTTTAATACATAAGTTATTATAAGTTAGTGTGGTGGGGGGGGGATTAAGCCCGACTGTACGCGCCGTAAAAATTAGAATATTTCTTGATTTATTTCATTAGTACACGTATTATCCTGTATTTACGGACTCACCGTCTGTTGTTCGAACTTCCCTAATGAGAAGTCCGGATAAGCGAGCGCTTACAGATACCTCTATAGTGTATAACATTGATCTGTATCTAGTGTAATTGTAAGATCCATCTAGGGGTGTATACAAAATATTATCTTCATCCATGCCTGCAAACATAAGGCGTGTTTATCAAAGGGAAATCCTATAAACCTTCAAACATATTAAAATCCGTTTGAACAAAAATGAGACAGTTAATCAAATAATAACTTATATAAAGGAACTATACATTTGTCTCATAAATCGTAACATTGTTCAAATGACCCAACAGAATTCTCCACAACCGCAGTCGCACTTTGCACGCAAAATCTCGAGAAGCATGCACCCTCGAAAGTCTTAGTGCGTGTAAAAAGACTTTGCTGGGAAATTAAATTTTAATCCTTCCCGACACTCTGAAATATAACGATTTCCGCGAACAAAGCCCTAAAAGTATACATATCGTGGATACGGAAGTTATAAATATCGCATTTTTATTGTTGCTAATTTTTAATCACGCCCAACCAACCAGTCGTGGATGAATCTCTCTGATAATCTATCTAAAGTAATATCCGTAAAGTCATTCAAGCAGAGGTGATTCAGCAGAATTTTTTTTATCTTCTACCTGAATACCAGGAAGTTTCTCCACTAGCGAGTGATCTCTGGAGAAAAACGGATGTCATTGAAAACAAAACACGGTCTAAGGACAAACATAAAGCTATTTCACGTACTTCGTATAGATTCTCAATGAAATTTTAAAATAGAGATAAATGACGAAGTTGAAAAATGTTAGTAATAGGAGCCATTAGGAAATCAAATAAGCCCATATAAATTTTTCCCTCAAACGTCATGCCATAAAAGATCGGACTTGGCGTATCTGCGCAGATTACTGTCGCTTAAACAAGGAAACGACTTCGATATTTTTCCAGTGGCGATGTACCGACGACATCTTATCTGTTGTTAGTAGAATATTTTTTTCACCAACTTGGACTTACTAAATGCTTTTACCAGATACCATTACCTAAGTGATTGTACCTCATACAACCGTTTTCAGCACACTCAGGGGACATTATCAATTTTTACGTATGCCTCCGGCTTACGTTGCACCCAATTACAAAATAGTGTTTGGAGATTTTTAGGGGATACCCTACATGCCTATATGGATGATCTTGTAATCTTTTCTAATACCTTAGAAGTACATTCACATAAAGTATGCTAGTGCTACAGAGACAAAGACAAATAATCTCAGAGTAAAATATCTAAATGTGAGTTTTTTAAAAACCGAACATGTTTTATCTAGGTTTTATGTGTCTGGTCAAGGTCTTAAAAAGTAGTCCATGGTAAGGTGTCGGCTAGTTCATAACTTTCCGGTACTTATTAACGTAAAGGGGGGATACAGCACTTTTTGCGCTGTAGCTGGGTATTACAATCGTATGTAAAAATATGTAACTCTTCAATGATGACAGACTCCTTTAACAGATCTTACGAAGAAGAGAGCGTAGATTTATTATGGTCTGAAAAGCATCAACAGGCGTTCGATATCTTAAAAGCGGAAAATGCAGCTTACCTAACTTAAAAATCCCTGATTTAAATAAGGAATTTTTTTTTTATTGCAACAGACGCCTCAGACCAAGGGGTAAGAGGGATACTACTTCAGTAATATGATAAAGTTCTTCCCTATAGCTTTTTATTCACGTAAACTAAAGCCCTCTGAAAGTAAATATGCAGTAATAGGCAAGGAAGGGCTAGGTATCTTTAACACTAGTACATTTTAAGTTCATAATCTATGGCTATCCTGATAAAGTCCTTACTGAACATGAGTCCTTTACCGAGTTTTTCAAAGGCTTTAATCACAGTCCAAAAGGAAGTCGGTGACAAATGATCATTCAGGTCTTTGGGAGCCAAGATAAGATATCTACCTGGGAAAGCAAATATCATAGCTGACGCATTATCTCCCGCAATCCCGCACCATACAGCAAAGAACCATTAATTAGACTAAAAGATATAGAAACCATCCGTGCCTATTGTTAAAACCGTATCTAAGCAAGAAAAATTCCTTAACCCAAGAGATCGCGAGCATTGAATATCTGGGTCGGAGCGCAGAACTGTTACAAACTGAACAAAGCAAGTGTCAACAGCGATAAGCAAAAACAATAAACACCAAACAATATACACTTCGAAACGGAAACAGGGTCAGTGGCTAGGCAAAACCAATAAACACTCCGAGCAGAAACCCTAAGCAAAGCATATATTTAGGTGTGTATCAGAATAATGTAATCAAATGTGAATATTATATGTAGGTCCGTGACGAGTAAACCCGAAGAACACAGCAGATGACTAACGACCAGGTATTAGTAATAATCTCTTTCATACCAATCGTCATAAACTGGTTGCATTCCGTCATCCAGGGTTCCCTACTATGTCTCACAGAAAGCCAAATCACTATTTTACTGGCCTACAATGCTTACAGATATAAAAAAGCACATAACTGATTGTAACACGTGTCATGAAGACAAGGGACACACTAAGACACCTGTCAGTTTAAGGGTCCTATCCTGTGCCAAATCAATCCTTGAAAGAATATACGTGAATTATTAACAGAATTACGAGTCTGACAGAGGGAATAAACAAACACTTCTTAGTGTTAATAGTTCCTTGACACGTTATATAGAATTAATAGCACTAAAAACAAACACCGCAATTGAGGTGCGTTACGAATATTTATGAGTGCTAAATCAATAAATATGGAATTCAACACATAATAATCTGTGACTCGGTGCTGTAAATCAATAATAATCTCCTTAACACGTTGTGTGAATTCCTTTCCATTAAGAAAACCAATAATATATTTTATCACCCAGAGTCAATCGTTTGGTAGAATAACGGATAATTAAATAGGAAGTGTCAATGTCTTACGAGTTACAACTCGTGATGTTGGATCCGAACTGGATTATAGCGGTTCTCGCGGTTTTAAATACCTTTTATCCATTTATCTCTTGTTCTCTATAAGAATTGATGCCGCAAGTAGCCTTATACGGTACGCCGCTAGAACACTTTTCCACATATTCAAGCCAACCATTAATTTATCAAAGATATATAAAAAAATATATAATAACTAAAAAATATAAAAAAAATAAAATAAATATGGATACAAGTGGAGTCAATATAATACACTCCGTAAGAAGTCGGAAGGGTTACAAATTATAATAAAAAAGGAATCACGATAAAAATCAATAAGCAAAACGTAACCATAGATAATTAAATATCCAAATATATATGCGTAAAGATTTGAACTCTAACTTAACGCTTTAGTAATGACAATAAGCTAAAAGTTCAAAAATACACATATCAAAAACCTACTGACATATTGTCTGTCCCGGTGATTTATATTCGTAGTCAATGAAAAAAAAAAAAATTAAATAAATAAATAAATAAATAAATAATAAATAAAATAAAATAAAAAAATAAAATAAAAGAGATTTTAAAGTCAGGAAGTCTAGAAGTGAAAATGTTATCTATGAAATAATCCTATATGAATCTTATACAGGGCTAATAATATATAGACTTTGTATGGAAACCTTTTTCATATAGTTTGAATAAGGAAATATTATTTAACATAATGCCAACATGAAACTAATATATTGTTCAATTTTGGTACTGTTGTTTTTTTTTCAGACATTCTTCTCATGTGGGTCGAGTATTAAAAAAAAACAAAAAATTTATCCTAAAGTCGTATCTCTTACAGCAAGTAACGTAACTCTTAAGCTGGTGACGACGTCATCAGTTCTAGAAGGTCTGTCGCGTTTGCCGTATCAACATTGATTCCTTTAACCTCAAATATGCGCTTGCAAAACAGATGACGGAGAAGGAATGCTTAGCCCGAACTTCTCATGGGCAAGGCAGACGTTAGGTACAAGTGTCTATCGGTATGCGCAATGCAACTTGCAACTTATTTTCATTTAAAATTAATACACAAAATAAGGAAATAGAATTTCTATAACATCAAAATGAATTAATTTTTTTTTTTTCTGAACCTCATAGACAATTAGAGTCAATAATTCAGCTTATGACATGGGTAAACGGACATTTAGAATTATCAAGTTGTGGATATGGATTATTTACTTGCAACATTAGCTTGTTACTATTCAAGTAAAACATTCATGGGAAAATGTCACATTTTCTTGAAAAACCCAAAGTTCATTTAGAAATAGTTACATAGTGGGTTTTTTTCGTTGCACCTCCTACCTATTAATAAAGTTTTTAAAATTAACCTCAGAGGATGCACGCGAGGGAAAAATTGAATATGAAACTTTTGTTTAGGGCACATAGGATCAGATTTTATCACAACTTAATTTCAGTTAGCATAGAGAAATATGGAATCATGATTAATCTTCTCTTTGACTCTTATGTTGCCTGGCAATCTTACAAATAGCTCCGTTTTCCACTTCTTTGTCTAGTAATTTACTACCAGTAATATCGAATTTTCTTTGGGATTTGTATTGATATCTGTTTTATTTGTTATAATTATAGGATATTTTTACAGTCATCATAGACCTGGATAGGTTCACTCATTGTAATGCCATGGATAAAAAGTTTGTACAGCGGACTCTTCTGAATTCCAAAATATCAGCGAATTCATGTGGGTTAAGTCTGGTCTAAACTGGCTCTCTTCCCTCCCCTGTATTTGAATGTCGTTCTGAATTTACTTGCCCTTGTGACAAGTATAATTTCACTTGCAGGCTGATTAATGGAACCTGGTTACAGTATCCTGCCAGTATGAGAGTTTCACATCGCAACTTCAAAAAATCGGTTCGTCGCAGCGGGACGACTACAGTCAAGTAACAACCGCCTACAATGTGAAAGGAATTTCATGGACTTCTTCGACCGACACCGTATCTCTCGTCGTTAATCTCGTTTTCATGCGGAACGCTCCAGCGGCTGTCGGAATTCGACTACAAAAGGGACATACTTCCGACAATTACGACCCGAAGGATATTCAACTCTACTTTGCTGGCGAAGGACTCGTGCTGGGGATGTTTTTTTTTTTTCATCGCGAACGTAATCGTGTAGCTTAGGATGCAGAGAATAAGTATGGGCGCAAAATGGAACGTTGGACCCGCCCAGGCAAATTTTCCCCTTGTTTTAACCATTGAAAAAGGCCGTTTCATTGGCTAAAGGTGGTTGTCTGAACTGTGTAATGGACGAAAAGTTGTTCGAAAGCTAGTTGAAAGTGAAGTAGTATACCTCGGTCATGTATCCTATATATATAAAGTATCATGTATCCCTATATATTAATTGATCATAAATAACAGAGTCGAAATATATCTTTGCGTGTACGCAATAGGAATCTCTTATATAAATGATCATAAATAACAGAATCTAAATATATCTTTGCGTGTACGCAATAGGAATCTATTTAAAGTGCACATATATTAATCATAATTATATGAATCCATATACATATGTATAACAAATCAGGTAGCCTATAATCAATCTGTTACCATTTTAT
>NC_061105.1:11557993-11577993 GCF_015104395.2 Macrobrachium nipponense | reverse complement strand
ATAATAAATAATAATAATCTAATAATAATAATAATAATGTACCTTCTTAGATTGTTTTCGTAATAAAACCTTGCCAGTGGGCATTTTTTTTTATAAACTTCTGCTATGTAAAATCAGCGACCAGGGAAGTATGCAAGTATAAGATAATCTTGTGCGTAATGTTCTCGAATAAATCTATAGCAGAGTTCAGGTTTTATTGTTTTGATACAAAAAAAAAAAAAAAAAAGAAACAAACACGTGTGCATACTCATTAGATCCTCAGTATTCAAATACTATGATACATGTGCACTAGTTCTGTGAAAAGTGAATATACATGTGTACATCATATTTAAATATATGTATATATATATACATATGTATGTATATATATATTATATGTATCTATATATATATACATACATATATATACATATATACATATATATATATATATATATATATATATATATATATCTATATATACTATATATATATATATCATATATATATATATATATATATATATATATATATATATATATATATATATATATATATATATATATATATATATATATATATATATATATATATATATATATATATATATATATATATATATATATACATATTTATCTTATACATTGTGTATATGTATATATATATATATATATATATCTATATCTAATATATATATATATATATATATATAATATCGATATACATTATATCTTTTATCAGAGAGACTCTCCTACCCTCTCTCCGCATTCCACCAGCCCCTCCCAAAAAAGGAACCAGACGAATGAATGAAAAAGCGTGAAGCAAATAAGAGTCATGAGATAATTTTTTGCTTTTGTTTTGTTTTGAAAGGTAGAGAAACTCATTTCAGCTCTTCCCCAGCTCGTAAATATCGACTCAAATAACTGACCCGATTAAACAATCCATATTTTCCCGGCGTCCATTATATACAGGAGAGGTCTATGGTCTATAAAATAAGGGGAATTTAGTGGCGCCGTGTTTATTGCACCGTTTCCTTCCCCCTAACCCCCCCCTCCCACACCTAACACCCCCAAAAAAAATAAATGAAAACAAAAACGGTAAATGTCTTTCGCAAATTTGCAAAAACAAATGAGAAAACGTTCGAGTACAAGTTGGAGGAATTTGGATCAGATTTGCTTTGGTGATGAGGGAATGTTTGTGAAAAGCATGAATTATGTATAGATACATCCATATATATTAAAATACATCAAACATACAAATGTATGTATATATATTTATGCATGAAAACTTCACCAGTCAGTCAATAGTGATTTTTAATTCGTTTACGATGTTAATATTTAATATTCCACCCCCCGCCCCCGGAATTCTTTCTCAAAAGAAGAACCTATATATATCAAACATCTTTCTTCATAAGATAGATAAAGAGAGAGAGAGAGACGAGATGAGAGAGAGGAGACGAGAGAGAGAGAGAGAGAGAGAGAGAGAGAGAGAGAGTAGAGAGAGAGAGGTAGACGTGTGTGACATAACATTCTTCTATGTTTCCAAATCAACGGTTAAAAATATTCCCCCTTCTTCTTCTCTCAAAATCCTTCAAGATCCACCTTCCGAAGTTTACACAGGGCAGCAGTAACTCCCCTTCAAGTACGTCAGATAAATAAGTAAAGAAAATCCAGGCGCGGACATAAGAAAGGCAGCCAAGGTCGTAACTATAAACTCTAATATGAGGGTCGATATAGCAACGCATAACTTCCCCTCGTCACCCCCCCCCCCCCCACCCCACCCCCGCACCTCTGTTGCCAAAACTATCAGCTTTAAACGAGGAAACGGGGTCTACGGGGCATGAACTGAAGGTAGAATTAGGGTCAAACGAGTTTATATGGTTTTTTGAAAGGTAAATAGGAAATCGACGTAGGTCACGGGGATATTGACCTTTTTTTTTTTTATAAAGGAAATGAACACCAAACTTCAAATTTATTTTGATGATATCAATATAGGTCATGGGGATATTGAATTGTTTTTATATAAAGGAAAAGAATACCAATCTCCAAACATATTTTGAGGATATTAGTATAGGTGATGGTCTTTTTTCAAAGAAATTAATGTTTTTGTAATGTCTTTATGCTTTCTTTTTCATTAATAAAAATATGCAGTTAACCGTAGGGCAAAGATATATGTACAGGACTGTTTAAAAAAAAAGGAATAATCAATTCAAAAGTTCCCAATATTTTTATGGTCACTAAATTGTTGAAATATATTTTCCTTCTTTTCAGGCAAAAATATGTCTTCATCTCATAGTTAAATAACTAGCGAATGTCTCACAAGAGTAGTAAATCAATTAATGGTCTTCAGTGTTACGTTTTGATTGAGGTAGAAGTCTTGACGGTGAAATGGTTAAATGATGATGAGATAATAGTAAAAAATGGGGCGAAAGTATATTAATATAGGTAAGTAGAAAATATAAAGAATCTGCATTCAGTTATCATATTATCACATCATATCCCATTGACATTTTTTTAAATATTTTTAATTAAGTATGCGTAAAAGACGTGATCGAAATAAGCTACATTCATACTGTAATCACAGAAATACTTAAGTGTGAAGAACGAGAGTTACGATCACAGTTCACCGCCTCTGAAACAGTCCCTATTTAATGGCAAAGTTTTACGCCAAAAAAAGGGGGGGGGGGTGGTTGTTGGGGGTGGGGGTGGTGTTGTTGTGGGAGGGTTTGGGGAAGCTCTAAAAACAGTTTCCAGCAATGAACAATTAAAAGGGCTAACTAAGTCACTGCATAATCATGACATCTGAATTAATTTCCCTCCCCGAAATATTTCTTCGCATATTCGTTTCTTCGCAAGTTAATGACGTCCAAATGGAATGGGGAAAGTTACGAGTGTTATTGGAAAGTACTGAACGGACCTCTGGGCCTTAATTGAAACCTTAGGTCACTCTTGAGTGATACATAGTGAAACTTCGCGTTGTCGAAGGCTACATAAATGAAGCTTAACAGCATTATAATCCTGGACGACGAATAACCAATCACCGCCCTCATGGACGATACATAATTAAAATGTACGCATATACAGCAAAGCCTCCCGCTACTGGACTTACACTACTTTCACGAACGAAGTGGGACTGAAGCGTAATGCAGCTGAAAATAGATCATAACATCATGACCCCGTTATGCCCGCGATGAAACAATATACGCTCTGGGGGCGATACGCAGTGGAATATCAGCGCATCTCAGCTGAACCCACGAGGTGCTTTGATGAATCAGAAATAAGTTTGCAAGGGTATATATATATATATATATATATATATATATATATATATATATATATATATATATATATATATATATATATATATATATATCTACTCGAATGTAATCCGTAACTGTGAGAGACTCGATGACAAAGGACTTAAGATTAAAGCTGACAAACTGCATATGTTGGACAGGAGGAGACGACGTTTATTATAATAATATTTTTTTCTCTTTACTTTTTTTAATGAGAAATCTCAATGAAAATTAGCACTGCCGTCGATTCGTTCGAGTTATTTTTTATATCATATGGTGTCTTTTATAAGGTTTTAAAACATATATATCTTCTTAGGTAGGTATAATGAATATATACCATCTTTGTAGGATAAAGATAGCCAAAGTCGAATCACGTTATCATATCTATATTTCTCTGAGAGAGAGAGAGAGAGAGAGAGAGAGAGAGAGAGAGAGAGAGAAGAGAGAGAGAGAGAGGGCAACAATGTGATATCTTAACTAATTCTTTAGGAGCAAATAAAATATATTAAACAAAATAAGAATGAAATAGATAAAGAAAGCGCTTAGATCTGAGTGTAAAAAGGATCCATCAGCGATCGTAAATATAAGTTTCGATACGTGACTATGAAGCCATAAAAGAACAAAAGATATATATGGCCGATAAACTATGGGAAATGGATCGAGGAAGGGTCAATTGCCGATAAGGAAAAGAATTTAGAAAAGCTGAATAGAGAGAGAGAGAGAGAGAGAGAGAGAGAGAGAGAGAGAGAGAGAGAGATAAAAACAAAAAATCACGAATCCTGCTTCTTTCCTCTTCAAAATGTAACTGAGATATTTCGGCAAATGCAGTTTGTCTGGATGAGTAATTTTATATCAGCTTCTAGCGGAAAGAATGTCAATTAAGTCCAGATGATAATTATAATTCTTTTGCTAAAGGGAAAAGATGTGGAAGAGGGATGAAGATTAAAAGATATTGGAAAATATGGCGAGCACATCTCCACTGTATAATTTATAAATGACAAGATTGTTGAAGAGGGACTATAATTATTCATTTAATTCCTAAAAGAAAGGACGTGGAATAGAGATGAACGTTGAAAGATAAAAGGGAATATATCTGTAGTTAAAATACCCTTAAAAAAACAATGAAAATCTAGTCTCACTATAATAAGCGTAATGTCTGTCTGTCCGTCTGTCATTCAATCACGGCCAAACGGCTGGTCCGATGGGCATGAAACTTGGCAGGGTTATAGTGGGGACCCCTAAGATGGTTTATAATGGGGTTTCATCCTACCTCTTCCCCCCCTCCCCCCCTCCCTCCGAAGGGGGTGGGGGTGAGAAGGGATTCCTTGAAACGAAGCTAATTCCGTCTGTGAAACGAGGTTGGTTACGCCCGTAGACTTAGTTACATATAGAATTTATCATACATAATTTCTGTATACATGTATTTGCTAGTATAGATAATTCTGACAATATTTAAGCAAAAGAGCTTCTGATAAAGAGAGTTATTCCCATTTTTAAAACGGCAAATTCGCGAATGATCGACAACGCCTTGAGTCACTGTTTTCACTGGCGGGAAAATCAGTCGTGTATTACATCAATGACACAGAAACGCAGGTACTTTGCCTCTGATTGCCGTCCTGATCTCGTCACCATGGCAACGGATGTTCACTTGCAGCTTGATAGGTACGATTATTTTCACTTTTAAAGTTGTGAAGATTCAAATTCCTCGTGTTAGCGAGTTACCTATGGCTTCATCCAGTATCTCACATAATCTGGTCTTGTTTTAAAGTCATTATATAGAATGTGATTGTCAAAAGACTATTCGAAAAAGCCTTGCAATTGATGAATAGCGGTTACAATGAACCGCTGCTAATAGAGACTAATGGCAACTGTAATGTTGCAGTTTCCAGTCAGTGAATTTAAACCAATAACTCATAAATATCTTGAAAACAAAAAATCAAATTAAGGTTTGAAACAAACTACTCAAGAGGTTATCTTTTTTTTAATCTTTAAAATTGTTTTTTTTAGTATTTTCTTTGTAAACATCCTCTTTTTAAAGAAAACACCAGATGTTTTTACTATTGACAGTCAGCACTCGATCGTTCCCCATTCATTTTGCAAGTTTACGGGAACATATTCTTCTCTTTTCTCCCTATTTAGTTTTTTTTTTTTAACGATGCATAAACTCAGTACCAGTAAATCCCCGTTTATTTTATTGGTCATAGACCTCTCCTCTCTATAATCGGCGCTGGAAAATATGGATTGCTTAATCGGGTCAGTTATTTAAGCTTATATTTATACGATCTGGGGTGGAGCGATGGTGCTCACAATCGGACATTAATCTCATGGCAGCCGTTTTCATTGTTTCATAAATGATTCTGCTATCTTCCGTTTTCTTTACAGACTAGCAGTGTATCAAAAACAAACAAAATATATCGATGTCTTTACATTTCGTGGTCTCGTTCTTTGCACAATATTTAGATTTTCACAAGGGCATACTACAGATGACAGTGGCGTTTATAAAGTCCCATTTCCATAACCGTGGAAAAAAACAAAGTTGTCAAATAATTGTGCGTTTATGAATATCGCAGTTAGCCATAAAATGGATGTTGCTGGATACAGAAAACGGAAACTCAGTTCTTAACATCTTTTAGAAATTGTCGTTGTTAAAAGTGATTCAGAAACCTTTTTAAGATGTTGATGTACTTTTGCTTCGAAATACCTGAGGAGCAATTTCAGTTTGCTTGCGTCTTTTCACTCTGTAGATGTGATAGTGTTTACTTTCAATAAAAAAAAAAGACAGGAGCTATTGCCATACACTACACACACACATTGCATCGTTATTTTACGTAACGTATCGCTCGTATAACGGAGAGTACCATTTACATATCGACGTTTGGTTGACGCTATTTCTTTTAGATGAATGAACGGTTTGAATAAATCAACGATTCGTCAATTTTTAGTTTAATATAAGCCCTCTGTAATAGATCTGTATTTCTCATTGGTTTTAGCTTGCTTGTCCATGTGTAGGTTAATTAGAATTTAAAAAATTAATTTACTGTAGAGGTTTTTCTATATAATTCCTAACAGATCCTGAGGAGATGTCTAAGTCTTTAATTTTAACAGCGTTTACAGACACACATGTATATATATATATATATATATAGATATATATTATATAGTATATATATATATATTAAATAATAGTTTATATATCAATGATATATATATATATATAATATATGTATATATATATATATATATATATATATATATATATATATATATCTATATATATATATATAATATAATATATAATATATATATATATATATATATGCTACAGACCAAGTACTGGGTTCTATAGGTCATTCGGCGCTGGAAATAATGTTGAAACAATTATTAGGAGAGGGCGGAAAATCAAATGGAAGAAAGAGAATATGCACGGAGGTAAAGTAAAAAAAGGAATGAAATGGGTTGCAGCCCAGTGGCGGAAGAGATGCTGCAGAGAACATCGTATGGTGCACGATGGCAATTTTCAGATGCATGGTGGTAGTATATATATATATATATATATATATATATATATATATATATATATATATATATATATATATATATATACATATACAGACCCTGTTGACGGATATAATGAATTTTGAATGTATTAAAAAATGAAAGCTATTCATTTTTCATTCTTAATTCAGCAATATTTGCCTTTGTTAATTGCAAGAAAATTAACATCTGATAGTCGGCTTATTAATGCCAGTTTTCAAAGGAACTGTCTAAATCCCTAGGATATAAATTAATGCCGTTGATTATATTAGGAGAGTGTAATTTTTTTAGAGGCTGTATTCAGGACTTTTATATCTCAAAAAGTAAACTATGAAGAATTTTATAAGAAAATGATTTTATATGTTTTAAAATTGCTTTGATGGTGGTATTACAAAAGAACTGTAAGAAAGAAATATTTAAACACTATTCAATTTTTTTTGCATAAATTTATTGATTTATTAATTATGTGTTTATTATACATATATATATATATATATATATATATATATATATATATATATATATATATATATATATATATAGATATATTTGTGTGTGTGTGTGTTTTTGTGTATCTGTCAAAACTGCTAGAAATACGTCTAGTCTAACTTCCCAGAGTAATCTCACGCTTTCTCCGTAATCTTCCTGATTCCTATAAATCCATGTCTCTCGCCAATTTTGTTTATAGTTTTATCGTTTCTTGCCCCCTCCCATCCCTCCTCTCTCTCTCTCTCTCTCTCTCTCTCTCTCTCTCTCTCGCTGTTTGGAGAAAGAGGACGATAAACAAGACAACAGTCTGTTCACTTTATTTTCTGGGTCGTAAGACTTCCCAGTATAAAATAGGATTCGAAAATATGGATTGTTCACTAGAGTCTTATTTGCGTCGAAATTTACGAGTCCGGAGGAAGTAATGGTTTCAACTTCAGAGTTATTTATTCGCCTTTTTGCTATTTTTTGTTGTTGTTGTTGCTCCTTATGGAGTGAGTATTCAGGTCAGTGATAATGATATGATGTGCATTCGTTCTTAAAAACCATTAGTTTTTCCAACTTTATTTTATACTCTTATAGTTTAGAAATCTCTCTCTCTCTCTCTCTCTCTCTCTCTCTCTCTCTCTCTCTCTCTCTCTATTTCTAAATTTGTTTTAAATGTTCCTTATTTATTCACTTAATTTTACTCTTATAATGTTGATACTTGTAACTAAAAGGAAATTCTCTCTCTCTCTCTCTCTCTCTCTCTCTCTCTCTCTCTCTCTCTCTCTCGTTCCGATTTGCCTTAATTTTTCGCTAAACTTTATTATGAATTTGAAGCTTGTAACTACAGGAAATTCTCTCTCTCTCTCTCTCTCTCTCTCTCTCTCTCTCTCTCTCTCTCTCTTCTCTCTCTCTCACGTATTACAATGTAATTCTCAAGCCGTATCATTCTATCTCGCTCTATATTTCGATCAGTTATATTACTGTAGCCTTAGGCTCTACACACGCACACACATATACACACATACACAAATACAAGTTAGATTACAGCAAGTGATAATTGGACGCAATCGTAAAAAAAATTCTAAATATAAAATACTTGCCGAAATGACCGAAACTTAAAATAAAAAATAAATAAATAAAAGTACTGCCGCTGCATTAAGTGTTCCCATAACAAAAAGTACTTTCGAATAATGCCGGGCAATAAAAAAAAAACTGCAAAATGAGCGATACTTTGCGCAACTGAACGATGTATTCTCATTACGAGGAGTCCATTAACCGAGGTTAATAATGCATCGCGCGCTCATAAATGAATGAAAAACGGGGACTGTTGCATGAAAAGAGTTTTATTAAAGCAGATTCAATATTAATAAAGGAATGGGTATGTGGAGGAGCGTTGTCATTGTGTTTAAATGCAATTCCCGTCATTAAAATGGGGATGAAAACCCGCTGCCAACATGTGTTCGCATCGGGATTGCATGTGTTTGGTACTGCGAGTGGATTTGTGGATTTGGCGTGTAAGGATTATAATATATATATAAAATTTTTTTTATATATATATATATATATATCTATATATATATATATATATATATATATATATATCTCTGTCTTCCTCCTGATTGGTAGCCGATAAACTAACGAAACGGTTTACCTCATTCTAGATTTTGGCAGGAGGAGGTTTGGAGGGGGAGGAGGAGGACGGAGGAGGAGGAGGATAGAGGAGGGGAGGAGGGAGGAGGAGGTGGGATAAGTGCTGTTGGGGAGATCATCCAAATACATTGAATTCGGATTTGGGAATTAGACCAAAAAAGACTTCAGTGGAATTCGTATTCAAAAATATTTATAATTGAAAAAAAATCTCAGATATAGCCTCCATAATATATTTGCATTTCTAGCTGCCCAATACTTGCTCTTTTCCGAATTGTATAAACACACTTCTAGATATATATATATATATATATATATATATATATATATATATATATATATATATATACATATATTTTATATATGCCTTTATACATACATGTTTACCTATCAGCTTATCACAAACTCTCTCTCTCTCTCTCTCTCTCTCTCTCTCTCTCTCTCTCTCTCTATATATCCTCTCTTCTCTCCTCAGTTTCCCTTGTTAGGGAGATGGATTTGCCTTACATATATATTTACGTACCAGCTTATCATAAACCTTCTCTCTCTCTCTCTCTCTCTCTCTCTCTCTCTCTCTCTCTCTCTCTCCTCTTTCATTTTGCCCTCACCATTTCGAGAATTATGTGCAGATAGTAAGATGAGGTGATAAACAGAGAAGAAGAAGAAGAAGAAGAAGAAGGAGGAGAAGGACAAAAAAGGAACAAATAAAAAAGAGATAAAGGTGAAAAGTGTTTAACTGAGATGCAAAGAAGGACGGAGCCCTTAACATCAGTGGATGTTGGAAAGGCGAATAAGAAGAAGAAGAAGAAAAGAGAGAATATGAAAGATGAGAGATGATGCAAATAAGAGAGGAAAAAAAAGGAAGGCGAGGAGTGTGGAAATGGAAAAGGGGCGAAAGCGTGATTAACAAACTGATAGGAGAGATAAGACGAATGAAGATAACGAAGAGTGTAAATGAAATTGATAAAAAATAAAAAAAAGTTAGTCATGGGATAAAGTGATGCAAATATAGATGTATGGGATTCAAGAAAATGAGAATTGAAAAAAAAAAATAAAACAGGTTGTCCATAACTTGCTAATCAGTCGCGATGACAGTTAAGTCAGATAAGATATAAGGGGTGTAATCTTACAACAAGAACAACAACCTTCGACTGTTGTAGACGCTTATTCGGAGATGAATCCGTGTGATTTTATTACAGTTTTTACGATTTTCTTGTTTATATTGTTTCATATGTGCTGTTCAGTCTTTCTTCAGCTCTGGGCTAGTAACGGGTATTTTTCCCTGGATAATACTATCATATATCTACTACCTTCACTCTTTATTTCCACGTTAGTTTGCTGTCTTGGAATTTATCAAATTTATCATCCGTACTTAATATTCCCCTTGAAACTATTTGATAAATTAGATCATTCATTTGGATAACTTTATATTTGATTATTTTGTTCATATGATTATCATGATGTATAATTCATTTCACACTTCATTCAAAAGTAACTGTGCTGTTAAGAATATACATATCTTTAAATGTTGTTTAAGTAGGGACATTTTGAGCCATATTGTCTTTATTATTTAGCATAAGTTTCTTCGTAACTTTTAAATATTGATTATATATATATATATATATATATATATATATATATATATATATATATATATATAATATATATGTGTGAGGCCTAGGGTTTTTGATTAATAATATATTGTCCATGTGTTCTCTGTGACCTATGGAATGTGGAGAACAGTGCAGAGGTAACAACCTGAGAGTAGCTGATGAATGAGTATTCTGGGGATGGCGTGAGATAAAAATGCTTAGTTCGACAAGTCAATGTACTGAGTTTATTAACTCTTCTCAAAGTGCCTTTGTGAAACTGGATGCAGCTAGAACCGTGAGGCGCTAACGAAGTGTGCGTTCGTATGTGGGTGTGCCGCCTTTTTCTGTTAAAAGAGTGTCATACCCAAGCCTATGGGAGGATTTTGACAGAGGGGCCTCAAGTCACAGGCAAGATGCCGTGGCGTTCGCCGGGGAGTTTTTGTGACATAGTTGTTAAGTGTCCGGCTGTTTGGGTAAGTGTTGAAGTGCTTTAGCCAAAGACTGGCTTGTTGTCTGTTTGACATTTTTATGATAATATCCAATGTTTCACCTATGATTGTCAATCTTGTGTGTGTACTTACCGGGATGTGTTCTGTATCTTTGAAACAGACGATTCTGGTACTTCTGGCAGTTCCCAGATGGGTGTAGACTTTTTTTGGTGACTAATGATTACTATCTGACATAGTACTATTCGGGGTTTTTGAGTTAGTCTGTAAGACTGGATTACTTGATTGATTGATTTATTTATTCGTTGTTAATAAACGTTAATGTTATGATGCAACTCTCTCATTTTCGTTACCTGTTAGAATGGAGAGAAAGAGGTGGAGAGAGAGAGAGGTGTCGGTGCTAGAGAGAGAGAGAGAGGGGGAGAGAGGGATTGCCGAGAGAGAGAGAGGCTGTGTGTGTAATGCTGTGTGTGGGTTTGCCTTCCGCTCGTGTCTCACGCTTACCTAATGAATAATGGGGGAGGAATCATCCCATTAACAGTGGTGGCAGGCGGTGAAAAAGGTGTTATAAAAGAGTTTTTCTTTATGCCTAGGAACGCCAATGTAGAGATGGGTGACCAGTTAGGGGTTATGACTTAGCGATAGTTTTCGAACAACAAAGCCTTTGTGGGATTGTGGAAAATTGTTAAATTGTTGGATCTCAGTTGCTAAGTGAAAAGGGGTAGAGAAATATCCGTCCGTGGGATGGGGGGATGAGGAAAGAAATTTCTATTGGGGTCATCAAATTTGCTCGTACCGAGATTCTTCAGGGCGTGAGCCGTGAGACAAGTAACTCAGTTTGGTTTGTAAGTGAGTGTTGCTAGGTGCCTTTTCGCCGATCGCGTTTGTATTGTGCCGACGAGATTTATGTATTTTACGAGAATTCCGAGTTATTTTTGTTCCCATTATGGAGTGGTGAGTGTTAAAAACTATTGTTTATCAAAGGGAGAGGGTTTTTGTTTAAATATTTCAGGGTTATGGGATTGGTTCAAGAGGTCAAAAATTTTTCTTGTCTTTGCCCCATAGTAGCAGAAGTGACGTGTTTTCTTTATTCACGCCTGTTTATGATAGACGTATTCGTCTTTGTTTTAAACACATAAGAGTGTATTAAGATGTATTTATGCATGTGAACTGTGCTTAGATAAGCATACTTGGCTTAGAGACAGAGCGGCCACAATTTTACGGGCTCAGCACATTTCTGCAGAGAAGCGCGTTGCATTGCGAGGGTACTACTGGCCTCCCTCGAGAGATAGTGCAGGGAGATGGGCACTAGTGTATACCTCAGGGAGGGGGTCCTCAGACACTGTTTAAGGGGAGATGGGGGTACTACTGGTCTGCCTCGGGGGAGTGTCATTGCTCATCGGGGGGAAGAGACTTTTTTTTTCTCAGTGTGGGTGAACTCCCCCTTTTCCTTTTTTTTTTCTTTGTGTTGAGGTATGGATTTGCCCTTGACATTGGATGCTAAGACATCAGCTGATTGATTAGTTGATGAAGTGAAATGCCCGTAGAGTCTTTTTTTTTTAGAAAAGATATATTTTTTTTTCTCTCTTGGAGGAAGAGAAAAGGAAATAAAAAGAGATTTTTCTTTTCCGAAAATGCGGGGAAAAGTAGTTAACATGCACGGGATGTGTTATATGTTTTCTTTGTGCCTTGGAAGACACAAATATAAGGGGGATACACAGATTATTTTTTTTATTGTGTTGGAGAAATTACTTTGAAATGCCGATGATTGGTGTTGTATCTGTGTTGTGTGGCAATGGTGTTATGTCATGGTGTATGCTGGAGAAATTGTATGTCATGAGGTTCAGCAATACTGGTGTATGCTATTTGAATTTCACCCTTACTTGAGATCTTTTATTATTAATAATTGTTATACTTGAGATGTGTTACGGGAGGGTTGCTTAAGTATAATTATCATTACGGGAGACATAATTTACGAGAGATCTGAGATATTTCATGGGAGATTATTTAATAATTATTACAGATAATTATTCATGGATAATTATTGCAATGAATTAATGGGAGAAGTCTTGTGTTAATTAATTTGTTGAGTTTTTGTAACTTTGGAGAATATTTCAGTGATTCACGGGGATGAGTTTTGCTGAATCTTGATGAATCTGACTGAATCTTGGTGAATTGTGGTGAAACTTGCTGAACTTTTGCTGAATTTTGTGCTGAATTTTTGGAGAATGGACAAGCATTAACATTGGTGATATTTTTTTTTTTGTACTGATACTGGTGATTTTGATGATAGCAAATTTTGGTGATTTTGTGATAATGATACTTCTGATACTGATTTTTGTTATACTAATACGTGGGCGTTTTAATGCTCTCAAGGGTGGTAAAATCTTTTTTGAATATGGGAGGAACTAACAACACATTATTTTTTTTTTTCCTCTTTTTTTTATGAGTTCAGCAGATAATTGCTTGACATCTAGTGAGTTACGGGAGATAGTGAACAAGGCCGTTGATTTTTCTTTTCTCCTTTTTTGGAAGTTAGCCATCGCTGACACAAGTTTTTTTTTTACCATGGGTGAATTTGAGTTTATTTTTCTCTCCAGTTGGTGTGAATATTTTTTAATATCTCAGTTCGTGACTTAGAGTCATTGTTCGGGAACGTGTTCGTGCTTCAGCTATTTGATGCTATAGAGAAATATATGGGAGAATTTCTTGCATGTTTTGGATGTATACGTAGTGGCACTACATTTGTTCTCTGGATATTTGTGTTCCAGAAATATTGAGTTTTCTTGCACAATACCTTTGTCGTATTTGTGACAACTTTGTGAGAGATAGGAAACTTGGTTAAGTTTTCTAGTGGCCTATGTCGTAGTGCATATGGAGAAGTCTTGGCTAAGACACTGTGAACTTGGAATTCTGTTATAATGAGTTGTGGCATATTGGTGATTTTTTCTAGAATTTTCTAGACAGTTTTATTTCCCAAGTTTTTGCCTTTTTTTTTTTTAGCAGTTATGCTAAATGGAGTGAGTTTTTATAGTTTTTGACTATAACATTGAGTTATTCTCTGGAGAATTGGAGAGATAATTGAGATATATTATTTGGAGTTATAATTGGAGGCATATATTATTTTGGAGTTATGATTTGAGATATAATATATGGGAGACATATTTTTGGCCATTTTTGATATTTGCCAATAGTGGTATGAGCTATGTTTAGTTCAATTATTTTGCAGCCATCTTTGTTGCAAATGGAGACACATTTTTGAGGAGATTATGGGGCAATATTTGTGAGTGTGTGAGTTAGTTGCCTTGAGTGCACATTTTTTTGGAGTTAGGATTTCATTTTTTGATATTCCTTTTTGGAGATATATTTTTTGGAGCCTTGTTTTGTTCCACATGGAGTTATTGGGGAAATAGAGGTAAATATTTTGTATTTGCCGAAATAGAGGTGATTATTCTCTATTCCTGGAGTGGTGTTGTTTTTATTAACATATGGCTATTGGAAAAATAAGAGAGAAATATACGGGGTTGGTTATTAACCAAATGGAGGAAATATTTTTATAACCGGAGTGGTGTTATTATTAATATGGTGAAATATATGGAGTTGGAATTAATCTTTGGCGGGTGACCCTTTTTTTTGTGGTTATGGGAGTTTTTTTCGAGTCAAGAGGAGATTTCTGTGGTTCTTTCTCTTTGGTTTCGTGACTATTTAGAGGCGAGTGGCATTACTGCATTACGAGTCATTTGGAGATGTGAGAATTTTTTATGTTCACAAGTGTATTATTCTTGGAGAAATATAATTTGGGGCAAAGTCATGTTGAGAGAATAAGTCTTTGAGACAAATCTTTGAACACATTAGTCATATCCTGGAGTTAATTCTGTGAAATGTGTCTGTTAGACCTTTTTTTCTAGAGAATCATGAGTTTCCAAACTTGTGTGTCTGACTAGACAATTTTTATGCTACTGTTAGAGCATAAGTCCGCAGGCGATTTTTCTGCTGACAAGCGATATGATGAGCCGTGTGCTGACTCTTTTCCTCTGATGGTGATAGATCAGAATTTTTGCAATATCTGGAAATGTTGACAATAGCATTTCACGAAAGCGCATGGGTGAGAGTTTGCTTTCTGGCAAATTCCATAACTTTACAGGGAGCATTTCTTGGGGAAAAACGCGGGGAGTTATGCATATTATACATGTATTATGTATTTTGTAATTGGGGAAACCTACTTGTGGTTATCTTTTTGTTATTTTTCTTCCTTTTCCTGTGAGAGATGTAATTGGGGGGATTGAGCTTAAGTAGCATTTCTTTTTTGGACGGGAGATTTGATTTTACCGGGGGATGTAATTTTTCGGGGGTTGCTGTTTACGTAAATGGGAGTTTGACATTAAGTCTCATTGTGATTAATTATTGAGCAGTAAAGGGGTGTTTTGCTGTTAACAGTTGGAGATTTTTTTTTTTTTTTTGTGGGTTGTTAAGATATCAGAGCTTGAGAGAACATTTTGGGTCTGGGTGTGTTACGTGATTCTTTTTTTTTTCTTTGAGTTCATTACGATTTTTTTTTCTTTTTTTTTGTGAGCACATTCGAGTTTGAAATATGAGTGCAGAAGTCCGTGGAGTTGCTGTGATTTCTGAGTTGTGTGTGCTGATGTGTGAGTTTGGAGAATTGAGTTGGAGAACTTGATGTTTTTTGAGAGTTGCGATAATGACTTATGATTTAGTAGTCATATTAAAGGGAGTTAATTGGGAGACGTTCAGTTAGTATTTCTGACCTTTTGAGATCATTGTTTGATAGAAGTAGTATGTCTGGGTTAATTTTCTTAGATTGGTCAAAGACTTGACTGACATACTTACACACACCAAAAAAAAAAGTCGTTTCCCGACGCCAGCAAGACGTCCACCAGCCGTGTGCAGAGAAATTCTTGTAATTACCCCAGGGTGATTACAAGAATTTCCATGATGGTGATTACAAGAATTTCCACGTGGGTGATAGCGAGAATTCTACAGCGTGTCTTTTGGGGATCTGCAGAAGCCGTGAGAAGTCTTCTACAATGAGGGAGGCATTCCGTCTTCCTACAGTTAGCTACAGTCTACTGTCTGTGCAGCTGCTTGCAGACAAGCAAAGAGGGATATTCAAGAATCCTAATGCAGAAAAAATGAGAGAAAATGCGTCTAGTGTTATTGGGAGATAAAGCGTGATAAGACTTTATTTTATAATGCCAGAGACGTGCAGTTTTTACTTGTATTTTATTTTAAGCCGGCCAGTGTGTTTTGTATTATTAAGCAATTTTCCTAGGCGGGGGCTAGCATATGGGGTGGCCGAGCACTGTGAGGCCTAGGGTTTTTGATTAATAATATATTGTCCATGTGTTCTCTGTGACCTATGGAATGTGGAGAACAGTGCAGAGGTAACAACCTGAGAGTAGCTGATGAATGAGTATTCTGGGGATGGCGTGAGATAAAAATGCTTAGTTCGACAAGTCAATGTACTGAGTTTATTAACTCTTCTCAAAGTGCCTTTGTGAAACTGGATGCAGCTAGAACCATGAGGTGCTAACGAAGTGTGCGTTCGTATGTGCGTGTGCGCCTCTTTCTGTTAAAAGAGTGTCATACCCAAGCCTATGGGAGGATTTTGACAGAGGGGCCTCAAGTCACAGGCAAGATGCCGTGGCGTTCGCCGGGGAGTTTTTGTGACATAGTGTTTAAGTGTCCAGCTGTTTGGGTAAGTGTTGAAGTGCTTTAGCCAAAGACTGGCTTGTTGTCTGTTTGACATTTTTATGATAATATCCAATGTTTCACCTATGATTGTCAATCTTGTGTGTGTACTTACCGGGATGTGTTCTGTATCTTTGAAACAGACGATTCTGGTACTTCTGGCAGTTCCCAGATGGGTGTAGACTTTTTTTGGTGACTAATGATTACTATCTGACATAGTACTATTCGGGGTTTTTGAGTTAGTCTGTAAGACTGGATTACTTGATTGATTGATTTATTTATTCGTTGTTAATAAACGTTAATGTTATGATGCAACTCTCTCATTTTCGTTACCTGTTAGAATGGAGAGAAAGAGGTGGAGAGAGAGAGAGGTGTTGGTGCTAGAGAGAGAGAGAGAGAGGGGGAGAGAGGGATTGCCGAGAGAGAGAGAGAGAGAGAGAGAGAGAGAGAGAGAGGCTGTGTGTGTAATGCTGTGTGTGGGTTTGCCTTCCGCTCGTGTCTCACGCTTACCTAATGAATAATGGGGGGGAATCCCTCCATACATATATATTTATATATATATATATATATATATATATATATATATATATATATATATATATATATATATATATATATATATATATATATATATATATATATATATATATATATATATATATATATATATATATATATATATATATATATATATATATATATATATATATATATATTATATATATATATATATATATATATATATATATATATATATATATATATATCTATCTATCTATTTATATATATATATATATATATATATATATATATATATATATATATATATATATATATATATATATATATATAATATGATGTCATATCACATTACCGTGATTCATATACATACATCGAGCTACAATGTCCTTTAATATCTAATTCACTCTACTTCGGAATTATTATATTTTCATATATGCTTAACCGAAGGGGAATTTTTTTCTCGATAATAGAATTACCTGTACCTGGGCGCGAACGCAGGAAACATTCAAATCCAGGCACGTCAGTGAAGCTATTCCACCCCACCACCGCGAGAGGCCCAAAAAGTTTATGTCGTCTCTCACCCTCAAATACCTCTCGCGGTGAGGTATTCGTTGGTTTGGAGACAACATCAACCCGCCTCGACTCCGGTAGTGTAAGTAGCGCTTTTTGACAACACGTAGCATTTACATAAGTCATATCACATTACCGTGATTCATATACATACATCGAAGTAACTTCAAATATTGACTTTGGAACTGAAAAAAACAACGAAAAAACAGTGCATAAATTTTATAGTTTTACGAAGCTATAAGTGTTTTTATAAGTCCATTTCAATTTCTGTCGCTTTCTATCATTTATTATACATTGTCCATTCTTTGAAACAATGAATTGTGCTGCTGAATAAGATATACGTAAATGAAGGTGGGAGATATTGATGCTATAATACTCTTCGATCCATATTTTTATGATTTATGATGCATTCTCCGTCATTTAAGATACCGATTATGCAGTTCATAGAAAATTTATGTTTACGATATACGGTCTTCTGTATTGTTATTTCTATCTCATATTCATCTTGATATATGCTTTATAATATGACGCGTCATTCATCCAATACAACTTATAGATGTGGAGTTAATAGTTAAACGGATATTATTATGCAAAAATTTATAGCGTTCAATAAATCCCTTTGTTTCTTTAAACTTACTCTGAATTATACTTCTATTCTTGTTTACCATTCCCTAACACCCTCACTTCGATCAGTTTGTTTTTGCATACCAACTCATGTCTCGTAACTTCCAAAATACTGGTTGGTATTTACATACTAACTCATGTCCCGTAACTTTCAAAATACTGGTATTCACATGCCAACTCATGTCCCGTAACTTCCGAAATATTGATTGGTATTCACATACAAACTCATGTCCGTAACTTCCAAAATACTGATTGATAATCGCATGCCAACTCATGTCCCGTAACTTCCAAAATACTGATTGGTAATCGCATGCCAACTCATGTCCCGTAACTTCCAAAATACTGATTGATAATCGCATGCCAACTCATGATCCGTAACTTCCAAAATACTGATTGATAATCGCATGCCAACTCATGATCCGTAACTTCCAAAATACTGATTGATAATCGCATGCCAACTCATGATCCGTAACTTCCAAAATACTGATTGGTAATCGCATGCCAACTCATGATCCGTAACTTCCAAAATATGATTGATAATAGCATGCCAAGTCAGTCCGTAACTTCCAAAATATGATTGGTAATCGCATGCCAAACTCTTGAATTCCGTTTAAACTCCAAAATACCTGATTGATAATTCGCCATGCCAACTAGATCCCAAATAAAACTCCAAAATAAATGATGATAATCGCCATGCCAACTCCAAAATGATTCCGTAACTCATACCTGATTGGTAATCACATGCCAACTCATGTCCGTAACTTCCAAAATGCTGATTGATAATCACATGCCAACTCATGTTCCGTAAATTCCAAAATACTGATTGGTAATCACATGCCAACTCATGTTCCGTAAATTCCAAAATACTGATTGGTAATCACATGCCAACTCATGTTCCGTAACTCCCAAAATATAGATCGGCAACCTGACGACAATTAGAATTGGGCAGCCTTATATCACTACCAATTTTCCTACGTTGTTTCGACGAGACACAGACATGGAAGAAGAAGAAAAACAACAACAACCCACCTCCATATTGATGATAGGGAAACAGTGTTTCATTTAGATTTGCTCGAGTTTTGTCCATATATGAGATTTCCCCTCTCACAAATAGCCCGATAAATGCACCGAGCTGCTGCACTGTAATACTGATGCTTCGGGCCGGGCTTTTAGTATCAGTTTCTCTCGATATTATTTCTTCTTCTTCTTCTTATTCTTTGTTTTGAAGAAGATGAGGGACAATGTCTTTGTTTTTGGGATGGGATGCGACTTTATTTGCGAGGGATAACGTCAGTGAATATAATTAGCAATGGACTACAGACACTCATGAGGACATACACAAGCTATTGGTGGGTCGTAGCCAAAGTGCAAAGAGTGATGGGATTAACAACCTCAATCTAAAATGCTCGATGAATATATATATATATATATATATATATATATATATATATATATATATATATATATATATATATATATATATATATATTCTAATATATATATATATATATATATATATATATATATATATAATATATATATATATATATATATATATATATGTATACAACATTATACGCTGTACAGGAAACTTGTTTTAAATGATAC
>NC_061105.1:11535493-11540493 GCF_015104395.2 Macrobrachium nipponense | reverse complement strand
CTGCAATTAATTCATTTGCTTCAAGCTACCATTCATAAAAATCACGTTTAGTAATCAGGCTTCGATCACCTTCGCAGCGGCGGCGCTGCTCATAAATACTACATATACACACAGCACATATAAACACCCCACATACACTACATATCCCAAGTCTCAAAGATCGCCTTTGTGTTTATCATTCCAATCGCAAAGTCGAATTAATGAGTTCTTGGAAACAGCAGCACAGCAATCAATGGCCAAAAGGTTTAAAATCTGACGGGAAGTCAAATGCTCCAGAGTCATTATTTCACATTTTTTTTTTTTTTTTTTTTGTGATGTTTTCGCTGTCGTTACGAATCGGGAAGCAGTTTCTAATAAAGTTTTTTTTTTTTTTTTTTTTTTTTTTTTTTGTTTTTTTTTTTTTTTTTTTTTTTGCGAAAGTTATTTGCCCTTTTAACGTCACAATGATATTTTTTTTTTAGATTTCAAAAAAAAAAATGTTTAACAGGAAATGGAATGCAAATGATTTTCGTCGTTTGACGTTTATACAGATTTAGTGTTGTTGCAATAGCTTGTTTGCTGACTGTTTGATAAAGATATGATAAAAATCATTATTGTTATCATCATTATTATAATTAAGTTCTCCAGCAAATTTGCACTATTATGTATTTTTGTATATATATATATCCTATATATATATATATATATATATATATATATATATATTATATATATATATATGTGTGTGTGTGTGTGTGTGTGTGTGTGAGTGTGTGTGTGTATGTATGTATATGAGTATCTATATATATATATATATATATATATATATATATATATATATATATATATATATATATATATATATATATATATATATGTCTATATCTATGTAACGAGGATATTCATTTGGTAAATGTGTAACTCCGAGCATCAGGCATACCAACACACAAATCTCTCTCTCTATCTCTCTAAGCAACCAGCAGCTCGCGACTTTTCTTTCTCTCTCTCTCTCTCTCTCTCCAAGCGACCGCTCTCTCTCTCTCTCTCTCTAAGCGATACCTCTCTCTCTCTCTCTCTCTCTGTCTCTTTTTCTCTCTCTCTCCACCTCTTCCTCTTCATTCTGTCAGGTAATCAAAATGAGAGAGTTGCATTATAAAAATACATTTATTTAACAACGAAAAGATAATAAATCAATCAAGTCTCAAAGACTAACTTAACTCTGTTACCCCACTATTAAAATGTCTGAAATGTAATTAGTCACACCAAATGTCTACTCTCCCATCAGGGACTCCCTCGGTCCCCCCATGGTTCCGCCAGAACCATCTGTTTCAAAGACACGAGAAACACTCGTAAGTACACATAAGTTTAACAACAAATAAAAGATTGGATATTCTCATAGATGCTAAATAGACAACAAGCCACTCTTTGGCTAAAACAGTTCAAGACTCACCCAAGAAGCCGGAATATTTCACACACAAATCACAGATAAACTTTCGCTAAGCTTCCCGGCATCCTGCCTTTCTTCCGAAGACGTCTCTATGCCAAGTCCTTCATAGACTTGGGTATGTGTACATTAAGAATAGAAGAGGCGCACACGCACATACGAATGCACACTTTGTTAACGCTTCATATTACTGGCTACAACCAGTTTCCCAAAGGCAATTTGGAAAGAGCCCATGAACTGACATAACTACAGAACGAACATTGACCCGTCTTTCTATGCAGTTTTCATATCACGCCACCCCACAGAAACCATTGATCAGCTTTTCTCTGGTCGTTGCTTCGGCTCTGTTCTCCACATTCCAATAGGTCACAGCGAATATATTGGCAATATATCATTAATCATAACCCTAGGCCTTACATATATATATATATATATACGTATACATATATATAAATCTCACAATTTTTATGTACCTATACATACCTCTATACTACAGAGATTTGATGAAGTCCTATCCATCATACACATTTCAGCAAAATGAGAAACTATCATTAATCTTCGTCAGGTCAAGGTATACAGAGGACCAGTTAAAGCTCTTTTCAAAAAAAAAAAAAAAGAAAAAAAAATATTTACGGGAAAACTTTATGGTAATTCCTTTTGCTCGGTCATTGGGAGTACGAAAACGAAATAGGTCATTGGTCAATAGAGCGAGAGGAATTTATTAGAGTTTATTAGATTCCCTAGTTTATCGCTTTCCTTTCACCGTATGGTTAAAACTCCAGGGCGGCGGCGTTGGGGGTGGGGAGAGGGGGTTGGACGGTGGCCCTAGTGGAATGAAGGGATCTACCGGCATAGAAAACGGGAAGCTTACTCTCCTCATTTTACGATGGTGAATGACGCTAAAACATCCTCTCTCTCTCTATCTCTTCTCTAAGGGATATATATTTCCAAAGGAGCTGAGTGCCTTGGAATAATGTGAATAAATGTAAAGTTTTGGAGTAATAATAATAATAATAATAATAATAATAATAATAATAATAATAATACTGTTAAAAAGAATGGCAGAAATTAAGCGAGTTGATTTTATATATTGTTTTTTCTATTTTTCCTTACAATTCGCTTCTCAGGCTCAGCGATGTTTCTGAGTAACTGACCAATATTCATATTGGGAATTTTCAAAAATCATCAATGCTGAAGGTAACCTTTTATTGGAACAGGATATCAGGTCCAGGTCAAGCAGGGGACGTCGTCAGTGCTGGTATTATTCCGTAGGCGTAGTTCAGTTCGGGGCCGGGTTCGTCTTCGGTTTAAGGGCTGGTATTGGTGCCTGTATAGCTGGTATATCTGGTATTACGTAACGTTTCGACCTTCTCGCAGGTCATCCTCGGACGAGTCGTTTGAAGAGACTGTAGCAAGAAAGTCTGTGGGGCGGTATTTATAGCGGCTCGGACCTAGAGTTGCATTCTCATTGGTCGGGCCGGTCTTGGACGAAGTCGTGGATCTCGCCTCGAAGGTCTCGGGGACTCTATCGTGCGAGCGCTACAGTAGTGTGCCTGGGGATGAACGACAGGAATTCCGTCCGTAGCAGGAATCCTGTCATCCCGTGGGGGTTCCTGATTATCTGGTATTGTCGGGGGGTCGTTCGCTGCTCTCCGGGCGGCGGTGGGAAGGAGAAACGTTTCTTGGGTGATGTTAAGATTTGGTTTCTCCTTGCCTATATTGAGGGCTTCTAAGAGGCGCAGACGTCGGGGATCCATTGTCTGGTCTATTATTTCGATATTAGGAATAATATCATTTCTCTTTATCCGTTTGTTATGAGCAGTCCTGGCGTGGTTGAAGATGGCTCCTTCTTGAGCGTGGCAGGAGATTCGCTTGGAGAAACGCATGGAGGTCATACCGACGTATTTGCCGAGGCATCCTCGGACGGGGCATGTGTAACGGTAGACCACACTCGTCTTCTTCAAGGGATCCTGTAGGGGCGCCGAAGGGTTGTTTGTTCTCATCACCAGGCTGCTCGCTTCTTCGTTTATAATAGATAATTAACTTGATATTTTTGTCTGGGTCGGCGGGGCTGACGTTTTCGTCGATGATATATATATATATATATATATATATATATATATATATATATATATATATATATATATATATATATATATATATATATATATATATATATATATATATGCGCACTCACGAAAATATATGTACCTACATTCATTGTCTTATACATTATATATATATATATATATATATATATATATATATATATATATATATATATACATATATATATATATATATATATATATATATATATATATATATATATATATATATATATATATATATATACTATATATATATATATATATATATATATATATATATATATATATATATATATATATATATATATATATATATATATATATATATATATATATATATATATATATATATATATATATATATATATATACTATATATATATATATATATATATATATATATATATATATATATATATATATATATATATATATATATATATATACAATATATATATATATATATATATATATATATATATATATATATATATATATATATATATATCTATATATTTATATATATATATATATATATATATATATATATATATATATATATATATATATATATATATATATATATATATGTATATAAATATATAGATATATATATATATATATATATATATATATATATATATATATATATATATATATATATATATATATATATCTATATATATATATAAAGAAGATGGATGCCGGGTACCAACTCAAGAAAAGAGGCAAACAGAATCAACCATCTGATGTTCATGGACGACATCAAGCTGTATGGTAAGAGCATCAAGGAAATAGATACCCTAATCCAGACAGTAAGGATTGTATCTGGGGACATCAGGATGGAGTTTGGAATAGAAAAATGCGCCTTAGTCAAACATACAAAGAGGCAAAAAGTAACAAGAACTGAAGGGATAAAGCTACCAGATGGGAGCAACATCAAACACATAGATGAGACAGGATACAAATACTTGGGAATAATGGAAGGAGGGGATATAAAACACCAAGAGATGAAGGACGCTATCAGGAAAGAATATATGCAGAGACTCAAGGCGATACTCAAGTCAAAACTCAACGCCGGAAATATGATAAAAGCCATAAACACATGGGCAGTTGCCAGTAATCAGATACAGCGCAGGAATAGTGGAATGGCACGAAGGCAGAACTCCGCAGCATAGATCAGAAAACCAGGAAAAACATATGGACAATACACAAAGCACTACACCCGAGCAAATACGGACAGACTATACATAACACGAAAGGAAGGAGGGAGAGGAGGACTACTAAGCATAGAGGACTGCGTCAACATCGAAAACAGAGCACTGGGGCAATATCTGAAAACCAGTGAAGACGAGTGGCTAAAGAGTGCATGGGAAGAAGGACTAATAAAAATAGACGAAGACCCAGAAATATACAGAGACAGGAGAATGACAGACAGAACAGAGGACTGGCACAACAAACCAATG
>NC_061105.1:11517993-11530493 GCF_015104395.2 Macrobrachium nipponense | reverse complement strand
AAAGTTTTTCTCGTAGTCGACCAAATTGTTCCTCTGAGAGTCGTTGGATCGACGTCGATTGTCAGGGTAACTTTTTTTTTTTTTTTTTTTTTTTTTTTTTTTTTTTTTTTTTTTTCTTTTTTTTTTTTTTTTTTTTTTTTTTTTTTTTTTTTTTTAGGTTGGCGTGGAGTTATGTAGATGATGGCCGATTATTTTGTACGATATTCTTCTATTCTTCACATTGATTTCTCTCTCTCTCTCTCTGTATATATATATATATATATATATATATATATATATATATATATATATATATATATATATATATATATATATATATATATATATATATATATGTATATATATGTATGTATGTATGTATATATATATATATATATATATATATATATATATATATATATATATACATATATATATATATATATATATATATATATATATATATATATATATATATATATATATATATATATATATATATATATATATATATATATATATATATATATATATTTAGTATTTCAGTATATATATGCATACCTATATATATATATACATATATATATATATACATATACATATATACATATACATATACATACATACATACATACATACACACACACACACTATATATATATATATATATATATATATATATATATATATATATATATATATATATACACATACATATTTATATAAATATATATATATATATATATATATATATATATATATATATATATATATATATATATATATATATATATATATGTATGTATGTATCATATATATATATATATATATATATATATATATATATATATATATATATATATATATATATATATATATATATATATATATATATATATATATATATATATATATATTTACATTTTTGGTCACTAAGATGTAAGACTTATATTTTTCTATACAAAGCAGCTGGAGAATTGAAAATTCTTGAAAATACAAGAGGGTGTTAACATAAAGACCCGAGAAAATGCAGAGATTACTATTTAAGGTGATTTTTGAGATATTGAACAAAAATTCCTTATAAGGCATCAATCAAGCAGAGCTTCAATAATTCAGTCATACGCTTCTCTGGTTATATTGTGGGACTTAACAAAAGAACTGGAATATTCAGGCAACAATAAAAGCTAAATAACACGTAGATTGTAAGTTCAGAAATGAAGTCGAGCCATTGGAACTTTAGAAGTTCGAGCGAAGGTGCAATACATTACTTCCCTAATACTATTATTCATGCATTTTAATACATTTTTATCTATTTGCTGATTTATTATTTTTTTTTACTTCCTCTTGCTCCTACCTATCGAACAACATGTTCTTTGGAGGGTTGAATTTCAAGTCAATGGCCCCTGTGGTGGGATTGCTCCATATGAATAGGTTTCATTACCACCTGAATGATAATAATAATAATAATAATAATAATAAATAATAATAATAATAATAATAATAATAATAATAATAATAAAAATAATAATACTAATAATAATGATAATAATGATGATAATCCCTGAAAAGGAATCTAGAAAAACTAGACGGACGCTGAAGTAGCTCCAGGACTCATGCAGATGAGTGTAATCCTAGAAACGGCGCACATAGCAAGAAGAGTGATGGACTCCTAAGGAGGCAGGATGCAACCCGGAACCCCACACTATAAATACCAACCAGTCGAATTGGAGGACTGTGATAGAGCAAAAAAAAAAAAAAAAAAATGATAATAACAATAATAATAATAATATTTCTTTTGTTTTTTTGACTTAGTAAGTTTCTTTTCGACAGTAAATCATCCAGTGAATAATATAAAGAAGCTAAGCACTTAGGTGATGGAAATTATTATTTTCGACACTCCCTTTTTTTCAGATGTTTAATACTATTTTCTTTTTTTTCTGAATGGTTATGAATAAAAAGATCGTTTATCAACACACCTGCAGCCTTTTCCTTATGCAATAAATTATTAATATTTTTTTGCTCTGCGCGCAGTCTATGTTGGTGTGAATCTTAAAGGATATAGTTGAATCCAGAAATAATTATAAGAACAATTGGAATTCAAAGGTAAAAAAAAAAAGAATCTCTAAAATAATGAATTGTTGAAAAATATTCGTCTGTATTTCACGTTAGATTCTTCAGCAGATTTTATTCTTCATCACTGTCCCCATAATATCTTATGTCATGCTCTCCAATCAAGAATTTAATAGATTTTATTATTTTATTTTATTTATATCTATTTACTAACAATTAAACATCGTAAACGAACTGGTTGACTGTCATCACATTATGGGTAGTTTTTGTGTCTATTTTAGTTCCAAATTCAAGTTAACTATAGCTAATAATTATAACGTCGCCTCCCCTACCCCCAAACACTGAAAAAATTGAAATAGACGCTATGTATTGTGTCCACTTCAATTTCAAGTTGACAGTGACTGATGCCATTGTTAATGATTTCCCTGAGTCACAAAGTTCACTATATTGATTTGTTTTTATACCTTTTCTTTTATTATTTTAGCTCAGGCGAAAAATCGCAAATGAAGCGGCTGACTGACATCACATCATGATTAGTCTTCGATAAACAGCCGAGTTGACTATTCAATTGAGACTGAATATTATCACATATCTGGGGATAATCAGTCCATTAAAGGAATTAGATCCTCCAACAATGCATCGGATCCTAATCCAGATATAAACATTAATGTAAATTTACAATCATAACATTGATGAGTGTTGCAAATCGAGAGGTAGCTTTCATCAAATACAACGAGGCTGAGAGAGAGAGAGAGAGAGAGAGAGAGAGAGAGAGAGAGAGAGAGAGAGAGAGAGAGAGAAATAAATAAGATTCGTGATAAAAGAATCTTCCAGTGGATCTGGGGAAGGAATAACGTCCATCTTGGAGGAATCTATTTGCAGAGTCCACAAGATGAAGTCGACGTATTTCCAGTTGGTCATGGAATGCAAACTCTCCTTCGAGGGAAAGCATCAGCGGCTGTTTGCTGGCATTTAAGGGACAATGATAGCCTGCCTCTCTCTCTCTCTCTCTCTCTCTCTCTCTCTCTCTCTCTCTCTCTCTGTATCTGTCTCTGCGTAAATGCTATTACTAAATATTCTTCACAGCAACTGAAATCATTCTCTCTCTCTCTCTCTCTCTCTCTCTCTCTCTCTCTCTCTCTCTCTCTCTCTCTCTCTCTGTAATAACTCTGATACTATACGTTCTTCACATCAATTGAGATAATTCTCTCTCTCTCTCTCTCTCTCTCTCTCTCTCTCTGATAATTCGAATATATATTCGGGGAGACATAAATTTATTTTTTTCTCCATAAGTCTAACATAGCGTCCCTGATCATTGAAAATACTCTCTCTCTCTCTCTCTCTCTCTCTCTCTCTCTCTCTCTCTCTCTCTCTCTCTCTCTGTCTTCCTCCTCAGGGCTTCCGATGGTAAGAAAAATGGGACTGATTTCCCCATTTTTACAGCGATGCTAATCTTATCGGATGGATGATTTGAGAAATAAGAAGACTTGGCAATAGCAGTGAGTATTTATTTTGTACATGAACAACATTCAATTGTTGAATTTAAATAAAAGGGAAGACAATCTTTTAATACGTGAAGAAATAAAAAGATAATCGTATAATAAGTACCCAAGGAATAGAGACAAAAACGAATTTACATAAATAATGGTAAAGGATTTAAAGTTCAAACTTACATAGACCCTGAATGTCTATCACATCCAGGGTATGACTCGTTCTAGCCATAAACACAGTTCATTTGATCTGCCTTTCATCCTATTTAATGCCGGATTTTAGAATTCCCGAATTCCCTTCCCTTCTCTTGTGTTCCCTGAATCCTCAAAGCAACAAACATAAGCCTGCATATTACTTTGTTGTTGACGTTCCTGTTGGGGGTTAGGAAAGGTCTATGTAAGTGCCTAAAAAGGTCTGAAAAAGGGATTTACGTTGAGTTAAAGAATAGTATAATTATGATTTATTCATGAGAATGAAAATGTAAAAAAAAAAAAATAGATAATATGCATGTTAAACAGACAGAAAAATTATTTTTAATAAAATATAGAGTATTTATTTCAATTGTCGTGGGCGAAACAAAGATCTGTTTGACCGTAGAATTTAGCACACAGTAATTTACTTTAAGTTAGACTATGTGATATTATATATATATATATATATATATATATATATATATATATATATATATATATATATATATATATATATATGTGTGTGTGTGTGTGTGTGTGTGTGTGTACGTACATATGTATATATACGTACAGAGAGAGAGAGAGAGAGAGAGAGAGAGAGAGTGAGAGATGATTTCAAACTAGATTAAAGACAACTATAAAGAAAGTTAGAATAATAAAGTAAATAGGGATAAAATTACCATGAGAGAGAGAGAGAGAGAGAGAGAGAGAGAGAGAGAGAGAGAGAGAGAGAGAGAGAGAGAGATTTTTTTCATACATTCGTGAACATTTACGGAAGCCTCTCTTCATAGCACGCCGACCGTGAGTAATTCGATCTTACGCCTTCATGGTCAGGATGTGAGTTTTCACAAAGGACTTCGGTTAAAAGGACTCAAATAAAACCCAACAACTTCAGGAGCAACTAAGGTCAACGGAAAGGTCAGGAATCAGTTAGGATTTCCTTTGGATAAAAAAAAATAAAAAGTTTTTTTTTTGTCCATCTTCAAAAACATCAGCGAATTGTTTTTCCAATAATTTTTTTTCGCGTGTTCTTTGAAAATAAGTATCTTTTAAAAAGGCATAAACGTCCCTAATACTTAATAATATATTGAGTTTAGAGAAAATGAGTTAAGAGTTCTTTTGGGTACAAATCAAACGTTTTATTTTTGTGTACTTTCAAAAACGCCAGCCAGCTTTTGTTTGTATTAATTTTTTTTTTTTTATATTTCCTGGTTTTCTTTCAAGATACGTAACTTTTTAGAAGGATGAGCGTTTCATTTTTTGTCTACTTTCGAAAACATCCATAATACTGAATAATTATAGTATATTGAATTTAGGGAAAATGAGTTAGAATGAGTTAGGATTTCTTTTGGGTATAAATCAAACGTTTTATTTTTTTGTCTAATTTCAAAAACATCTGTGAACGTTTATTTGTAATAATTTTTCCTTAATAATTCCTGGTTTTCTTCGAACATAGGTATCTTTTTAGAGGGCTAAACGTCCTTGCGTCGAATAAATACTGAATTGAGGGGAAAATGCACTTGATCAGGAAACGAACGAAGCGTTGGTGGCCTTTGGAGGCAAAGGAAAACAAAATGCTTTCGTCTGTTTATTTTTGGGAGAAACTCGAACGGGAAACTAACGAAGCGTTGATAACCTTAAAAAGAAACCGCGATTTTGATGTCTGAATTGTAAATAGAATTAATTCAACGAAAACACGTCTTCATTTTCACCCACGACTCTGTATTTATAAACTCTGAAGGTGTTTCACGATTCAATTGTTTTGTAGTTTTAATGAATTTTTCACGTTCCGGGGGAGTTTGTACTTATTTCATCATTATTGACTGCAAACTAGAAAATAATTGTGGGGTTTTCATCAGCATTTACATTCGTCGCGCGAAAGCTAACTTGCTTTCAAAAGGATTGTTCAGATATGTTTAA
Organism: Macrobrachium nipponense; assembly: GCF_015104395.2. Classification (NCBI taxonomy): domain Eukaryota; kingdom Metazoa; phylum Arthropoda; class Malacostraca; order Decapoda; family Palaemonidae; genus Macrobrachium; species Macrobrachium nipponense. The sequence goes on along the minus strand of NC_061105.1, from coordinate 11,524,842 downwards.
ATAATAACGAGAAGCCCAAAAGTGCATACAGCAAACTCTGTCATTAGACGCTTAATTAAAACCAATCTCGAACTATTGCGTTGATTTCCCCCGAAAATTGTCATTTGGACAAATAAACTTCGAGGCAATCGTGGAAACTATTAGCTATTGTTAACTTGAATATTGAACTGAAACAGACACTATACTTCTAGACAAATCCTTTTCTTTTCAAGACTTAGCTGTCAACATTAAAATTCCACATAAAATTGTCATTACCTTACTTTAAGATTCGGTTAAAACCTTCAGTATCCATAGCAACATTGACTAAGCATAGATAGAATATAATTGATGGTTTAAAAATAAAAGAAAGTTTGAAGTATTTTCAAGATTTTTTTTTTTTTTTTTTTTTTTAGGAACCACCTTGCAGAAAATGTATTTAGTATGAAGGGGTTTATTTTGAAATTACCTTCATGAAATGCCACAGAGATTAAAGGAAACGAAGTAGACTCATTTAGATAAATAATGATTCAACTCTAACCTTTTCATTTTCCGTGTAATTCTTGATGTTTTCTCTTCCACCCTGACAACCCAATCCTTTGTTGAAATCCTTCTTACGACCATAAACGCGTAGGATCGAATTATTGACGCTCTTTGACATAAGAAGGTTTAGGTAAACATATCAGAAAATGACTAAGACGATTAACCTTGGTTTTTTCCCCCAGCTTTGTTACTATAAAAACAATCTTTGATTTCCAAGGACTCTGACTCTCGCACCTTTGTTTATAACGATGAGTAGTGACTGATCTCAAAACTGACGAAAGAAAAATGTTGTTGTTTTAAGACAGAAAAGCTCCTCCATTTTTCTCAGTTCCTTGTCAATCTCCAAGAAGCGGGTTCGATTCTCGGCCATTCCATTGAGGAGTGGGAGAGATGGTGTATTTCCTGGTGACAGAAAGTTCACTCTCAGACGTGGTTCGGGAAAGTCACCGCAAAGCCGTTGGTCCCGTTGCTAAATAACCACTGGTTCCATGCAACGTAAAAACACCATACAAACAAACAAACCAAGAAGGGTTTACGTGGAGAAAGGGGAGGATTCTATCATGGAAAATGTATAAAGAACAGATTCCCCCATGAAAGTCAATCGATTATACAACCCACGAACATTATTCGGTTATATAAAGTCCAGAATACCGGGGTATTTGCTATTATAGCGTACATATTAAAATAGAGAGAGAGAGAGAGAGAGAGAGAGAGAGAGAGAGAGAGAGAGAGAGAGAGGAATCATAAATTCCTGAACACCGAAATAATGCTACTGAATCATATCTATTGAGAGAGAGAGAGAGAGAGAGAGAGAGAGAGAGAGAGAGAGAGAGAGAGAGAGAGGAATCATAAAGTCCTGACTACCGAAGTGTTGCTATTTAATCATATTAGTTGAGAGAGAGAGAGAGAGAGAGAGAGAGAGAGAGAGAGAGAGAGAGAGGGGGGGGGGGATCATAAAGTCCTGACTACCGAAGTATTGCTATTAAATCATATCAGTTAAGAGAGAGAGAGAGAGAGAGAGAGAGAGAGAGAGAGAGAGAGAGTTAGCGGAAATGTCAAATATCTTCGCATTCTGCCTAGTGACATGTTTGAAAGTTAAGTATTCCATTCAATAATGCTGATAAATGTTTGCTTAATCTACTAAAAATTCTGCATTAGAATAACGATTACAATAAATATTTTCATTTGAAAGGAAAGCATTCCGCTCGCTAATGTTGAGATATTCATTAATCAATCTAATAAATATTCTGCACCAGAATAACAATAACAGTAAAAATATTTATTAAATTTTTATCTACAGCACATATCCCTTAGCCAACTTGAAATCTCGTGCCTTTGAGACTCGATCCACCAAAACCTGTTGAAAAAAATTGTCTAGTTTTTGGACTAATCTGAAACATTAATCTCTGAAGCTGATAACAAAATGGATTTCGTGGATGAGTTCCAGTCACCAAATTCAGCTTCAGACTCGAAGCCACGGGTAATATTGTTTTTGACTGACGTGTCCATCAAATAAATTCCGGGGTGATATTAAATTTGGGTTAGAAATGTCACTCCATGACGAATCTTTGTCAGTTGAAAAATTGCCTCCCTGGAATATAATACAGTTTTTTAAATACTTTTATCATGATGATATTTGAATAATGGTGCATAACCATCACTCAGTGGGTAGGATCGATTAATTTTCTACCCATATCGTGTAATTTACCAAAAAGAAAAAATTATAGGCGCGAAAAAATTGAATATTTTTTTTCCATTTAAGGGTTAAGGGAAAAATTTGCATTAAACATCATCTCACTGATTCGTGTGAATAATCAGTGGAGCTTGAAATTCATCGTTGGCACTATCAAAAGCTAAAATCACATTTTCCTTAGTATTTATTGTTATAACTATGTAGTTCTTTTAAGAGAGAGAGAGAGAGAGAGAGAGAGAGAGAAAGATTTGCTGCTTATGTAATATATTCCATGAATCATCTTCTCATGATATATATATATATATATATATATATATATATATATATATATATATCTATATATATATATATATATATATATATATATGCATATGTATATATATATATAGTATATATATATATATATATATACTATATGTGTGTGTGTGTGTGAAATTCCATAGGCTATCTCGCATCATGAAGTAAAAAGATCAAAGTAAAAAGGTAGAAAATTAAATATCTCCAACGTTTAAAAAAAAAGTATGATAAAAATCGGTTTAAATTCATCAATTGAAATATCATGACACCTAAGAAGTGGAAATCATTTTCACGGTGACATATTATGAAAATCTGCTTCTGCCAGTTGTAGAATTCGTAAAAATTTGTAAATATCTGATACATCTATCACTATGATATTTACTCTCAATCCAATTTCTCTAATTCCAGATCGACTGACGAATTAATCTCCGCCGGAGAAATTCGTCATTATTCCCCAAAACGAATTTCGCAGATTAATTATTCTCTTTTATCTGCGTCTGTCCTTCGTTTCATTCCTCCGCTGGCGCTTAATAGGTCAGTTACTCCAACCCCCTTTTGTGAAAGCAGGTCATTTAATCTTATAATGTAATAAATTCTGTTCATATCGGCCTCTGACCTAATTTTTATTTAAAAAAAAAATTTAGAAACCATCTTGGTATGCAGTGTTTTTTGTTCATATAGATGTAAAAACTTAAAAGAGGTTTTTCGTGCATGTATATATGTATGTATGTATGTATGTATGTATGTATGTATGTATGTATGTATGTAATGTATGTATGTATGTACTATACATATATATATATATATTATGTATATATATATATATATATATCTATATATATATAATATATATATATATATAATATCATATCTAAAAATTTTTTAAAAAGGCTTAAAGTTATTTTTTAAGATTGTAGCAATTTTCTCTCATTTCGAGACAAATCAACCACAATGGACACATTGTTAATTCGTATACATACATACTATGTATGTGTATATACCGCTCGCCACCACCTGTAAAACGTAGTATTAATCTCGTTATTTATTTGGTAAACGTGGAACTCCGAATGTCAGGCAACCCGACACACAATCTCTCTCTCTCTCTCTCTCCAAGCGACCAACAGCTCGCGACCACTCTCTCTCTCTCTCTCTCTCTCTCTCTCTCTCTCCTCTCTCCAAGCGATCCCTCTCTCTCTCTCGCAATCTCTCTCTCTCTCCATTCTAACAGGTAATCAAAATGAGAGACTTGCATTACAAAAATAACGTTTATTCAACAATGCAAAGATAATAATCAAAGTCTCACTGACTAACTTAACTCAGTTACCCCCCCAACATTAAAATGTCTAAAACAATAATTTGTCACACCAATTGTCTCTCTCATCTGGGACTCTCTGTCCCCTTAGGACTCTAGGTCTCCCTTTGCCAGAATCGTCTGTTTCAAAGACACGAGAAACACACTCGTTAGCACACATAAGTTTAAAGACAAAGTTAAAGATTAAATATTCTAACAATATGTAACAAGCCATTCCTTTGGCTAAAGCATTTAAAAACTCACCCATTGCAGCCGGAATATCTCACTCACTGATAAATAAAAACACTTTGCCATCCGCCATCGTGGCTTTGCCTTCCTCCCACGAATCTTTGTGCCAGTCTTTCCATAGACTTGGCTAGTGATACATTATCAAAGGAAGAGGAGCACACGCACATACGAATGCCCACTTCGTTAACACCTCATATTACTGGCTACAACCAGTTTCCCAAAGGCACTTTGAAAAGACCCATGAACTGACGAACATTGACTCGCCTAACTATGCACTTTCGAATCACGCCATCACAGAAATCATTTATCAGCTTTTCTCGGGTCGTTGCTTCGGCTCTGTTCTCTATGCATTCCAAAAAGGTCCACAGCAATCACATTATGCTATTTAAATATATCATTAATTATAACCCTAGGACTCATATATATTATTATATAGATATATATATATATCATATATATATATATATATACATATATATATATTATATATATTATATATATATATATATATATATATCTATATATATATATATATATATATGTATATATATATATATATATATATTATATATATATATATATATATATATATAATATATATATATATATATATATCTATATATATATATATATATATATATATATATATATAGATATATATATATATATATATATATATATATGGTTCATTTTCGATCAATCAGACGGAAGAGAGGTTAGATACTCGTGGATTCAGACGCCGTTGCAATAACCAATATAATTCTGGATGATACCATTGAGCGCTTTCCAGGCAATCTCACGTTGCCTTGAGCTGCAATCACACTTTCCTTTCCAATTACATCTGCCCTTTCACGTCATCATTTATAACCTCCACAAGTATCGAAAACGAACCCCGTTCCCTTTTTTTATTATCCTTCTACCGATCGCTTTATTTTCCTTATTGGGTAATTATGGTCGATAGCCGTTTTTTCCTCCTCTCCATTATAGGAAAGCTATAACCTAGCCCTTAAACGCCGGAGCGGTAAATAAATATGACTCCGTATGCCGGAGGGGTTTGAGAGTGAGCGCGTAGCGAAAAATATTTTTTTCAAAAAATCACAGCGCGCTTAGTTTTTAAGATTAAGAGTTCATTTTTGGCTCCTTTTTTTGTCATTGCTTGAAGTTTAGTATGCAACCATCAGAAATGAAAAAATTATCATTATCATATATAAATAATGCGATATATGATAGCGCAAAAACGAAATTTCATATATAATTGCATTCAAATCGCGCTGTGCGCAAAACGGTTGAAGGTAACAAGTTACTTTTTTTTTCGTTGTAATGTGCACTAAATTTCAATCATTTTGATATATAACACATTGTAAAACGATAAAAGCAACACAGAGAAAATATTATCACAAAATAATGCATGAATTCGTAACGCGCTTACGTAAACACATATTTTTTTTCAAAAATTCACCATAAATCTAAATATTGTCTAGAGACTTCCAATATGTTTCAGAATGAAGACAAATGATTGAATATTACTATACTGTAAGAAATATTAGCTTACAAATGCAGTTTTCGACCATATCTGACGAGCTAAAGTTGACCGAATGTCGAATTTTTTATATATATATTTTTTATATGCAATTATTTCGGAAATAAGAAAAGCTACAACTTTCAAATATTTTCGTTTTATTCTACTACAGAAATTGCGCACATTTTCATATATAAAACTCTATGAAATGCCTAATATGAAACGGAGCAAATATTCCGAGAATGGGACTTACGCATTTCGGAGATTTGTGGCGGAGAATCCGCGCGCGGAGGGAAGGAAAGTTTTTTTTTAAAATTCACATAAATTTAAATATTGTGCTAGAGACTTCGAATTTGTTTCACGATGAAGATAAATGACTGAATATTACTAGACTGTAAGAGTTTTATCTTACAATTGCGTTTTTCGACCATTTCGGTAGAGTCAAATTTGACCGAACGTGGTATTTTTTTCTATTTATCGTGATTTATATGCAAATATTTCGAAAATGAGAATAGCTACAACCTTCACCTATTTATTGTTGTATTATACATGAATTGCGCACATTTTCATATATAAAACGTTATGTAACGGACTAATTTAAAATGGTGCAAACATTACCACAATCGCACGTATGATTTTTTCGGAAGAGTTACCGCGCGGACGTAAAGAAATGTTATTTTTTTTCATAAATTCACCATAAATCGAATATTTTGCTAGAGACTTCCAATTTGTTGCAAAATGAAGGTAAATGCTTGAATATTACTAGAATATAGGCGTTTTAGCTTACAATTGCGTTTTTTCGACCATTTCGGTAGAGTCAAAATTGACCGAAGGTTGAAAATTTGTCACTTATCATTTTTTATATGAAAATATTCAAAATTGATAAAAGCTACAACCATGGGTTGTTTTTAGTTGTATTGTGCATGAAATTGCGCACATTTTCATATATAAAAACTTTATGTAACGGCTAATTTAAAATGGTGCAAACATTACCACAATCGCATGTATGATTATTTTCGGAAGAGTTACCGCGCGGACGTAAGGAAAAGTTTTTTCATAAATTCACCATAAATCGAATATTGTGCTAGACACTTCCAATTAGTTGCAAAATTAAGTTAAATGATGAATATTACTAAAATATAAGAGTTTTAGTTACAATTGCGTTTTTCGACCATTTCGGTATAGTCAAAGTTGACCGAAGGTTGAAATTTTGGCACTTATCGTTATTTATATGAAAAATATCTTAAAACTGATAAAAGCTACAATCATGAGTATTTTTTT
>NC_061105.1:11505493-11512993 GCF_015104395.2 Macrobrachium nipponense | reverse complement strand
ATAATAATAATAATAATAATAATAATAATAATAATAATAATAATAATAATAATAATAATAATAACAACAAACCAATGCACGGACAATACATGATACAGACTAAAGAACTAGCCGCCAGCGATGACAATTGGCAATGGCTACAGAGGGGAGAGCTAAAGAAGGAAACTGAAGGAATGATAACAAGCGCACAAGATCAGGCCCTAAGAACCAGATATGTTCAAAGTACGATAGACGGAAATAACATCTCTCCCATATGTAGAAGTGCAATACGAAAAATGAAACCATAAACCACATAGCAAGTGAATGCCCGGCGCTTGCACAGAACCAGTACAAAAAGAGGCATGATTCAGTGGCAAAAGCCCTCCACTGGAGCCTGTGCAAGAAACATCAGCTACCTTGCAGTAATAAGAAGTGGTACGAGCACCAACCTGAGGGAGTGATAGAAACAAAACGATCAGGCAAAGATCCTCTGGGACTATGGTATCAGAACGGATAGGGTGATACGTGCAAATAGACCAGACGTGACGTTGATTGACAAAATCAAGAAGAAAGTATCACTCATTGATGTCGCAAATACCATGGGACACCAGAGTTGAAGAGAAAGAGAGGGGAAAAAATGGATAAGTATCAAGATCTGAAAATAGAAATAAGAAGGATATGGATATGCCAGCGGAAATCGTACCCATAATCATAGGAGCACTAGGCACGATCCCAAGATCCCTGAAAAGGAATCTAGAAAAACTAGAGGCTGAAGTAGCTCCAGGTCTCATGCAGAAGTGTGTGATCCTAGAAACGGCACACATCTAGTAAGAAAAGTGATGGACTCCTAACCTAAGGAGGCAGGATGCAACCCGGAAACCCCACACTATAAATACCACCCAGTCGAATTAGATGACTGTGATAGAGCAAAAAAAAAAAAAAAAAAAAAAAAAAAAAAAAAAAAAAAAAAAAAAAAAAAAAAAAAAAAATAAAATAATAATAATAATAATAATAATAACTATCTATCTATGTAGCTATCTATATTTCTACCTGCTCTCCTACATTAACATATGCCCTTTTAACCAAGCGAGGAATAGGATTATTCCCAGTCTATAGTTGTAGTAGATGACGTTCCAAGTACGTTTCAAGGATGAATTTGACTACCCGCTACGACAGCGTCATAGTGGCTTCACACGGACTTTCCTCCTATAAAGATACTGAGACTTAAGGTCGACGACCACACAGAAACTTGTGGCAAAATGGAATCTAATGCACGTGAGCTTAACAGGCATGTTAATGATTGAAGGGACGAATTATTTTTCCTTTCAAATCGTCATATAATTTTGAAATGCGCTGAAAGGTGAAGTGCTACTGAAATGTATATATATATATATATATATATATATATATATATATATATATATATATATATATATATATATATATATATATATGTATATATATATATGTATATATATATATATATATATATATATATATATATATATATATATATATATATATATATATATATATATATGTATATATATATATGTATATATATATATTATATATATATATATATATATATATATATATATATATATATATATATATATATATATATATATATATATACATATATATATATACATATATATATACATATATATATACATATATATATATATATATATATATATATATATATATATATATATATATATATATATATATATATATATATATATATTATATATATATATATATATATATATATATATATATATATATATATATATATATATATATATAATATATATATATATATATATATATATATATTCTACAATTAAATCATATAATTTATAATTCCTTATAGTAAGAGTATAATACAGAATGCTGTAGTTGCAGTGGTAAATATATTCTTTAATTATCATACCTCTGCCGCCCTCTCAAAATAAATAAATAAATAAAAACTGGAGCTATGGAATTAAATAGTATGACATAAATGATTAATGTTCGTGACATTACATTTGATTGCATACTAGCTACATTGGCGTCAGCAATGAATAATGGGATTGATTTGAATGTAGCATGAAGTGAATAAAAAAAAAGGAAAAAAAAAGGGGATATCAATGGAAAAAATATATGTACAATTGCTTACGTATCAGACGTTCTTCGTTTTGAGTAATATCTTTTTATTTCCTACTTATTTTTGCCCTTTATATTAGGGGAAGCATATTGCGCCCTAATCATATTTAACGCAGCAATTTGCAAAAAATAATGAAACCAAAACCCCTTCACAACCATGTCAAATAAGTTACGACACCCGCTGCCAAACGAGTCAAAAAGTTACATTATCGTGCTCTGGCAACCAGATAGTCAACAGTATATGTCCAGCGATTGACCGCAGCCATGGTTACTGCTTGGTCGCGATATACCAGCCTCATATTAGTATCCGTTTCCTAGATAACTTAGGAAGTTCTGAAATTTTTTTTTTCTATACTTGAAAGATTCTTAAGACGAAGAATAAATGATAACCTCCAGCAGCTCTGGAAAATTTCCAATTTACTTCTTTAGGTGCTCTTGGTGACAGAGGCAATTTTTCAATGTGGGGATTCAATCCTCCAAGCCCTATTGGTTTTAAAAAATCGCGCCATGGGTGGCGCTGATGTTTTTCCCTGAGAGTTCCAGGCAAGAGCGGTGGAAGGCTTGGGAAGTATTACCGGGAAGAAAATATATAAAGGAGAGAGGAGAAGAGAGAGAGAGAGAGAGAGAGAGAGAGAGAGAGAGAGAGAGAAAGGATCTTCGTCAGTTCGGAAATCGTTTACAAAAACGCTCCTTCATGGCACACAGATTCCAAGTATTTTAATTCGTTGTGGTCTCTCTCTCTCTCTCTCTCTCTCTCTCCTCTCTCTCTCTCTCTCTCTCTCTCTCTATATATATATATATATATATATTATATATATCTATAATACTATATATATATATATATATATATATATATTCTATATGCATATATTTTTTTAACCGCGATAATATATTCACACGAAATAAACGGAAAGTTTTAAAATAAACATCACTTTGGCAGCTGTACTAGGACATATATTTTTCTATCTGATATGTAATTCTTTTCATGAATTTGTACAAACTCGCCAATGAATGTTATCAATTCACGGATGTCAGTTACAATTGTTTTTTTAATTGCTGTTGTCATCAGTAGCCATGAATTGTTTGTTGACTGGAAATCTTTCATAGCAAATTTAAGATATTGTTTTAATTTGTATAAAAGTTAGTTATTATGATTATTATTATTATTATTATTATTATTATTATTATTATTATTATTATTATTATTATTATTATTATTATTATTTTATTATTATTATAGCACGAGTCACTAAATTTGTGAAGAAATTCTCTAATGGTGTAAATGTGAAAATATATTTCTAAAATATGCAAACGATTGCCTTTCGAAAACCTGGCGTGCTCTATTACTATATTATTATTATTATTATTTGATTACTTATTTATTATTATTATTATTATTATTATTATTATTATTATTATTATTATTATTATTATTATTATTATTCCACCTTGTTACCTGACATCTCATAAGGGAATATTTCAATTCGCAAATATAATTTTTCGTGTTCACTATAAGCATAAATATTCGGCTGGAATGGAAAACTGTCTCACACATCAAGTGGGCATTTTTCGTTATAACTCGTAAGTAGTCCACTGTCAATTTCAGATACTTCATTGAAATTGCTTGGCACTAACGGAAGTTTTGGAACACACATATACCATAGACAAACTATGCTATGTGTAGTGATAAATCATACATAGTGTACCTTTTGTGTTTTATGTCATTATAAGAAAAAAGAGGGGTAACTATGTTTCAGTGACTTTATATATTCATCATTTAAAAATCAAAGGTACTTAACTACTGCCATGACTTCTTGGTTAGATGGAAATGTTTCCTTTTAAGGATTTTGGAATACTGGTGTAACCAGCCATAGTTTGATAAGATTAAACTATAGATAGTTTACAAAAAGTAGCGACATGCTCATGCATGAAGCGCGTGTCAAGTTGAAAATCCTTTTTACACTTGCCAATATGAACTTTTTGCAGGGCAAATGTACGGCTATAAAAGCAAGGACTGAAGATTATCATGATCGTTTTTTAATGGTTGCGACCATGGTACAAAGCGAATCACGTAGCTACTTGAAGTCCTCGTTCCAAAATTAGTTTTTATTCTACCTGATTAGTCCTCATAGTCTCATAGTCATCTTCCTTTATTTTATTTTTACCCTGATATAAATTTTCACGGACAAAGCGACGCCCCCAAGGCTTAACCTATAATAAACTATCAGGCAAGCCTTTGATGGTCCGCCAGGCTTTTAATTAAGACATGTTTGTATTTCATCTACAGCGGAGCACAATGACGCAATATTTTCGTTCGAATTTTTGCGCGCGTCGCATCTGGGCCGAGAGAAACTTTCAGTTTTTACCAGGTTGGGTATAAATTTGTAAAACATGGAAAGTTGAGTGAATTTAGTATTAAGTACCCTACTTCTATCGAATCTGGGCATTTTCATTCGAATTTAGTGTTCTTGAGGATTCAAGAGACAGAAATAAAAGATTTGGAACATCTAGATAGTGATCTAATATATATTTTTTTTTTTTTTAAATATTTTTCTATTATGAATGTCTTGCGTTTATGAAAATTTGCACACACACCTTGTATATATATATTATGTATACATACATATATATATATATATATATATATATATATATTATATAATATATATATATATGTGTGTGTGTGTGTGTGTGTGTGTGTATACATTTATGTGTGTGTGTATATATATATTATTTCTTTCGTGTTTGTATTATTTTTTCTTATTTTGAAAAATGTTAACTAATTTTTGTGTTCTATTCACAATCACTGCTCTACTCCACCCTTAACCCCTATCCCGCCCCCCCCTCCCCCCAACACACCCCGGCCAATAAGAATACCGTCACCCCCTCTTCTCCCCACGGGGTCCCCTCCTCACCGCCGCAGTCCTGGCAGGAGCCGTTTTTTCGACTACTGACCGACTCCTTTGTTAAACTCACATTGGAGCCATTAACAGCCCTGGATCCTGTTACTTGCGCCTTGGGTGACTATGAAGAGCGACTTTTGTATATATATGTATATATATATATATTTGTATATATATATATATTTCTAAATTGCCCGAACTTTTGTGGGCTTGGGCTCCCATCTCCCCCCCTTCCCCCCAACTTTTTATTTCTCGGTGAAGAGTCATGACTTTTTTTTTTTAAATCTCTCTCTCTCTCTCTCTCTCTCTCTCTCTCTCTCTCTCTCTCTCTCTCTCTCTCTCTCTATCTATATATATATATATATATATATATATATATATATATATATATATATATATATATATATATATATATATATATATATATATATATATATATATATATATATATATACATATGTATATATATATATATATATATGTAAGACATAGGATTTTGATTAATAATATATTGTTCGTGCATTCTCTGTAACCTGTGGAATGTGGAGGACAGAGCAGAGTAACGACCTGAGGGTAGCTGATCAATGAGTTTCTAGGGGGTGGCGTGAGATAAAAGTGCTTAGTTCAGGAAGTCAATGTACGACAGTTTATGAACTCTTCTCAAAGTGCATTTGTGAAACTAGATGCAGCTAGAACCGCGAGGCGCTAGCGAACTGTGTGTTCGTATGTGCGTGTGCGCCTCTTTCTGTTAAAAGCGTTCATACCCAAACCTATGGGAGGGATTTTGACAGAGGCTTCGATCATAGGCAAAGATGCCGTGGCGTTCGCCGGGGGAGTTTTTGTGACATAGGTTTAGTGTCCGGTTGGAATGGGTAAGTGTTATCTTTACTTTAGCCAAAGGGGTGGCTTGTTTGATATCTTGTAAGATGTTCCATCTTATTAACTTTGTCTTTAAACTTGTGTGTGTACTTACCGGGATGTGTTCTGTATCTTTGGCAGACGGTTCTGGATTTCGGTGGGACAGAGTTCCCAGGGAGAGGTGTGGACTTTTGGGGTGACTTGACAATGTTAGTCTGTAAGACTGGATTACTTAGTTAATTGATTTATAGTTATTCTTGTAAATAAACGTTATGTTATGATGCAACTCTCTCATTTTCATTACATGTTAGAAGGTAGGAGAGGTGAGGAGAGAGAGAGAGAGAGAGAGAGAGAGAGAGAGAGAGAGAGAGAGAGAGAGATGGGGTGATTGCCGGAGAGAGAGAGAGAGAGAGCCTGTGTATGTAATGGGGTGGAGGTCTGCCTTCCGTTTCGTGTCCACGCTTACCTTATGAATACATGGGGGTTTTCCCCCATGTTTATAGCGGTGGCAGACGGTTAAAGAGGGGATATAGAAAGTCTTCTTTCTTTTTTATGCCTAGGAACGCCAATGTAGAGATGGTTGGCCAGTTAGAACATAAAAAGGGGTCGTGACTTAGCGATAGTTTTCGAACGACAAGCTTTGTGGGATTGTGGAAAATCGTTAAACTGTTAGTTTTTCAGTTACTTAGTGAGAAAAAATGAGAAAATATCTGTCTGTTAACTGTGCTAAAGGAGGGGGGAAGGATTTTTATGGGACTCAGCATTTTTCCCAGGGAGTCAGCCAGAAGTAGTGAGCGCACCCAGTGTGACTTTTGCTTGTGCAATGACGAGTGTGTTCCGAGATACCCGTGCGGATGTTGTGTTTAATACATATATCACTGCCACATTTTACGAAGAATTTCGAGTTCTTTTTTCCCATTATGGAGTGGTGAGTGTTAAACTATTGTTTTGAAGGAGTGGGTTTTTGTTTAAATATTTCAGGGTTATGGGATTGGTTCAAGAGGTCAAAACAATTTTTTTCTTTCTTTCCCATAGTGACGTGTTTTCTTTATTTGCACGTGTTTGTAATAGACGTATGCATTCGTCTTTGTTTAAAACATAGGAGTGTATTTTTCTATGCATGGGAACTGTGCTTAGATAAGCATATTTGGCTTAGTGACACAGAGCGGCCACAATTTTACGGGCTCAGCATATTTCTGCTAACCGTCGCAGGGAGGCATTGCATGGCGGGATATTGCAAGGGGAGTATGGCCTGCCTCGGGGGGATAGTAGCATGGAAGGTACCACTAGCCTCCCTCGAGAGATAGTGTAGGGGAGGGCATTGCGAGATGGGTACTTGTGTATGCCTCGGGCTGTTCTGCCGCTCGACTGAGGGGTTGTTCTCAGGGGGGGGGAGAAATTTTTTTTTTCTCGTGGTCAGTGATGGGTGAACTCCTTTTCCTTTTTTTTTTCGTTCGTGTTGGGAGATGGGTCTGGCCTTGACATTGAATGCTAAGATGTCAGCTGATTGATTAGTTGATGAAGTGAAATGCCCGTAGAGTCTTTTTTTTTAGAAAAGAGATTCTTTTTCTCTCTCTTGGAGGAAGAGAAAAGGAAATAAAAAGAG
>NC_061105.1:11495893-11504993 GCF_015104395.2 Macrobrachium nipponense | reverse complement strand
CATACGAACACACTCGGCATCCACAACATATACACTCATACACACAATATACATACTATATATACATACATACAGACATGCATATAACATACATTCATATATATATATATATATATATATATATATATATATATATATATATATATATATATATATATATATATATATATATATATATATATATATATATATATATATATATATATATATATATATATATATATATATATATATATATATATATATATATTATGGGAATCTTTCACATCTTCCTCTAAGAATAAAAAAAAGTGAGAAAAAAAAACAATAATAGGAGAGCACTCTCATATCCCTCCACCCACATCAAAGCTGAAAAAGATTCTGTCTTCTAGTTAACAGGTGGAAGGGAACTTTGACAAGGAATTCTGTCACGAAGATAATGTCCATAGGAAAAAAAATGAAGGGAGAAAAATTCATGGTGAGTAGAGAAAAGAAACCTTAAATAACACCAAGTCTTTCCTGTTTCTTTTCTGACGAGCAGTAATATCGTCGTATTTAACTGAATTCTGATGGTTCTAGGTTTATATGAGATAGGTCGAAGGTCAATGTCAGAGATAGTGATACACACATTCAAAGATTCGTCAGCTTCCAAAGACACAGTAATATAAAGATCACTGTGAGAGATAGTTACACACATTTTAAAGAGTTTACAGTTCCAAAGACAGTAATATGAAGGTCACTAAGAGATACAATGACAAACACATTTAAAGAGTCATCTGTTATCAAAGACACATTCTTATAAACAAGTGATTTAAAGTATTAAGTTTATGACTATATATATATATATATATATATATATATATATATATATATATATATATATATATATATATATATATTTTCTATATATATATATATATATATATATATATATATAGATATATAGTATATATATATATATATATATATATATATATATATATATATAAGTAGTATGGAGACAGGAGCAATCACTCAGGGATAGACATATTGGAGTAGGGAGACGCGTTCTGTCTTTCATCCATTTATTTGTTTGCGCCGACGTTTCGTATCAGCTTGATACATTTTCCAGGCTGAAAACGATTACACATCAATTGCGTATAAGTAAAAAGATACACACAATGTTTACCAACACCAAAAATTAAAAACCTTTTAATAAATTAAGAATAAAAACACAGAGTAAAAACAGAAACACAGATACAGTGAAAGGGCTAGGAGCGAAATACAGAGAAACAAATTAGTTAAACAAAAAAAAAAAAAATAATAATAATAAATATAATAGAAAAATATATAATAATAATAATAATAATAATAGTAACGAACAAGACGCCTACCCACAGCGGTAGCGGAAAGGAGAACTGACAACGAAAAATTGTTATGGAAGGGAGTGTAAACAAACAACAGGTAATTAGGCAATAAACAGTTGGGTGGAAGATGATTGGTGGTTAAGAGAAGGTACAGTTAGCTTGATTACTATTGATTCAAGGGTGGTTAGGTCGTCTATATGTCGGGTTCTTCCCTACAATATTAAAATGACTGGCATCTATGTGTGTTTTGCAACTTTTACTGTGATTTCTTATGTTAGATTGTTCTGGATTTGATAGTCGACAAACCCGTTCTATGGCTAATTCCTTGATGAGAGGAAATTCGGACTTTTAGCAGCCTCCTGGTGCAACCGATGTAAGTGCCGAGATCACATCTGGGACAATTATTACTTATAAACGACCACCGGAGGCAAACAGGGGGCTGATCTTATCCTTGACTTGGAAGAGTGAGCCGATAGTTCGGGGGTTTATGGGAATTAGTTTCAAATTAAGGGCAGGCAATTGCTCATTGAATAGGGTGATACATTTTTTCCTAAATTTATTATTATGGAGAAAGGGAAATCTAGCAAACATACGGAGCTTGGGGGACACTATGGACTATTGGAGGTGGATTGAATTTCAGATTAAGTAGCCTATTAAGGGATCTATAAAAAAATTGCTGGAGGGAAATAATTATCCTTAAAGTAATCAGCAAGGAAAGTCACTTCAGTATGAAAGGTAGACCAAGTTTTGATGTCAGATTAATGGCTCTATTGGAGGAGAGTTGACACGAATTCATTTTAAAGTTAAAAAAAACATGAACTATAAAAATTGGTCCCCAGGCCAGTAAAGGTGCTCTTTCTATAAATACCAGTATGAAAGCCAGACTCGTCCTTGGATATCCTCACATCAAGGAACGGAAGTGAATTCTGTGTTTCTGTTTCAACCGTAAATCTAATGTTATGGTGTTGGTTGTTTAAATACTCAAGAAAGGTATCAGCATGGTAATTACATCTGAACAAGGCGAAAGTGTCATCTATGTAGCGTCTATAAAAGAGTGGGGCGGAAATTAGGTGGGCATACATCTAGAGCTCGCTCCCTCCAGGGAGCACATAAATATGTTAGCAAAAGTAGGACCAGAGGGCTTCCCATGGCCATCCCCACCCCTCAGTCTGCTTAAAAACCGTATTATTAAAAACAAAGGGCGTATCCAGCACGGCTAATTCTAAAAGCAACTTGAATTGAGTTCTATTAAAATTGTTGAACAAGCAATCGTCAGTGGGAAATAGCCTGTCTAAAATGATGGTGATAGTCTCAACAACGGGAACATTTGTAAACAGAGATTCCACGTCAAAGCTCGCCATGTACGATCTGAGTCCTGCGTAATAATGTCATCTTTAAAGGAGGCCGAGTTTATTAATGTGTATTTATTGTGAGTCAGTGGTTGGAGTAAAGGGACAAGAAATTTGGCGAGTTTATAGCTAGCAGTGTTAATGGAAGAAAGGATAGGTCTCAAGGAATTCCTTCTTTGTGTATCTTGGCAGTCCGTACATAAGTCCATATGTAGATCCTGTTACAAAAAGGTCCTGATACGTATTTTCATCTATTGCTTTGGTTTGTTTTAGGGTTCTAAGAAATCTGTTGATTTTATCTTCGGGTTTAGTAATATTGTAAAGGTCTTGTCACCAACTTTGGTAAATTTTGAAGAGTCGTTTAAAATGTCATTCATTTTTGTTTTTGTATGTAGTCATGTCTGTCAAGGATACTGCACCTTTACCTTTGTCTGGACGAGTAATTAATTACATTTTCATCTTTGCTAGTTTTTCAAAATGGCATAATCATTCTTGGTAAAAAAAGGAGCCCATCTAGTGTTAAGATTATTAAAAGAGCTGTGGGCGAGGGCTGTGAGAATTGTGATCTTAAAAAACAAACTCTATATTTTTGCAAAAGGAAGTTTAATTATTCTCTGAAAAAGTATCTCGAGAGGTTAAAAAGAATTGCTGATAATTTGGGCGATAGTTGGGGAGGCAAAAGTCTAACCCTAAGGACAGTAGGAATTCCTCTCTCGCGAAAGTATTCGTTTGGAAAAATTGAACACGGAATTAGTTTTATTATTAAATAAAGGAACGGTAATGCCTAAATTTCGAAGTTTTGTGAAATGTCTATCTTCAACGGTCCGAACAAAGGAGGAAATAGCCTTATTAAATAAATGGTTAAAAATGATAGAGTCCAATAATGTCAGCGAATTGAGTACACCAGTCCTGAATCTCGTCATTTGGTCATGTGCGCGATGAAGTTCCTTGGTCTTTTGAACGTATTTCCAGCTCAAGGAGGTTCCTAGTAGCATCAGTGTAAAAAAAACTCAGAGCTGTACAGGGAGGCTTTGTAAACTTTGAACTTTATAAACTTAGGCACTATATTATTGAATTGGACAATATCTCAAAAAGTTGAGGTCGAGGTTGATTTTGTTGTATTTCTTGGTGTGTTCAAGGACGGCAGTTTGGCTAAAAGCTGTGGATCGTATCTCGTTCGTATTAGCGAGTGGAATCCTCCACTCCTCGGGAAACGAAGGCGGAGGAGAAACAGGGCGGCAAAGAGGAAGCTTGCGAAAGTCATGGTGCCAGCGAATCGTAGTCCGAAGGTCAATCCAGCATAGAAACGATGAAAGACAGAACGCGTCTCCCTACTCCAATATGTCTATCCCTGAGTGATTGCTCCTGTCTCCATCTTCTATGCTGGATTGACCTTCTGGACTACGATTCGCTGGCACCATGACTTTCGCAAGCTTTCCTCTTTGCGCCCTGTTTCTCCTCCGCCTTCGTTGCCCGAGGAGTGGAGGATTTCCACTCGCTAATACGAACGAGATACGATCCACAGCTTTTAGCCAACTGCCGTTCCTTGGAGAAACACACCAAGAAATACAACAAAATCAACCTCGACCTCAACTTTTTGAGATATTGTCAATTCAATAATATAGTGCCTAAGTTTATAAAGTTCAAAGTTTACAAAGCCTCCCTGTACAGCTCTGAGTTTTACACTGATGCTACTAGGAACCTCCTTGAGCTGGAAATACGTTCAAAGACCAAGGAACTTCATCGCGCACATGACCAAATGACGAGATTCAGGACTGGTGTACTCAATTCGCTGACATTATTGGACCTCTATCATTTTAACCATTTATTTAATAAGGCTATTTCCTCCTTTGTTCGGAGTTGTTGAAGATAGACATTTCACAAAACTTGCGAAAATTTAGGCATTACCGTTCCTTTATTTAATAATAAAACTAATTCCGTGTTCAATTTTTCCAAACGAATACTTTCGAAGAGAGAGGAATTCCTACTGTCCTTAGGGTTAGACTTTTGCCTCCCCAACTATCGCCCAAATTATCAGCAATTCTTTTACCTCTCGAGATACTTTTTTTCAGAGAATAATTAAACTTCCCTTTTCCCTTTTGCAAAAATATTAGAGTTTTTAAGATCACAATTCTCAGCCCTCGCCCACAGCTCTTTTAATAATCTTAAACTAGATGGGCTCCTTTTTTTTTTTTTTACCAGAATGATTATGCCATTTTGAAAACCCTAGCCAAAGATGAAAATGTAATAAGTACTCTGTCAGACAAATTAGGTGGTTCCCCCCCCTTTTAAATTTCCCTAAACGGTGCAGTTATCCATTGACAGACATGGGACTACACTACAAAAATGAATGACATTTTAACGACTCTTCAAAATTTACCAAAGTTGGTGAACCCAGACCTTTGACAATATTACT
This sequence comes from Macrobrachium nipponense, assembly GCF_015104395.2. NCBI lineage: Eukaryota > Metazoa > Arthropoda > Malacostraca > Decapoda > Palaemonidae > Macrobrachium > Macrobrachium nipponense. Next base: position 11,499,903 of record NC_061105.1, on the reverse strand, counting down.
AAACCCGAAGATAAAATCAACAGATTTCTTAGAACCCTAAAACAAAACCAAAGCCAAGAATAGATGCAAAATACGTTTATCAGGACCTTTTTGTAAACAGGATCTACATATGGACTTATGTACGGACTGCCAAAGATACACAAAGAAGGAATTCCTTGAGACCTATCCTTTCTTCCATTAACACTGCATAGCTATAAACTCGCCAAATTTCTTGTCCCTTTACTCCAACCACTGACTCACAATAAAGTACACATTAATAAACTCGGCCTCCTTTAAAGATGACATTATTACGCAGGACTCAGATCTGTACATGGCGAGCTTTGACGAGGAATCTCTGTTTACAAATGTTCCCGTTGTTGAGACTATCACCATCATTTTAGACAGGCTATTTCCCACTGACGATTGCTTGTTCAACAATTTTAATAGAACTCAATTCAAGTTGCTTTTTAGAATTAGCCGTGCTGGATACGCCCTTTGTTTTTAATAATACGGTTTTTAAGCAGACTGAGGGGATGGCCCATGGGAAGGTCCTCTGGGTCCTACTTTTGCTAACATATTTATGTGCTCCCTGGAGGAGCGAGCTCTAGATGTATGCCCACCTAATTTCCGCCCCACTCTTTTATAGACGCTACATAGATGACACTTTCGCCTTGTTCAGATGTAATTACCATGCTGATACCTTTCTTGAGTATTTAAACAACCAACACCATAACATTAGATTTACGGTTGAAACAGAAAACACAGAATTCACTTCCGTTCCTTGATGTGAGGATATCCAAGGACGAGTCTGGCTTTCATACTGGTATTTATAGAAAGAGCACCTTTACTGGCCTGGGGACCAATTTTTATAGTTCATGTTTTTTTAACTTTAAAATGAATTCCGTGTCAACTCTCCTCCATAGAGCCATTAATCTGACATCAAACTGGTCTACCTTTCATACTGAAGTGACTTTCCTTGCTGATTACTTTAAGGATAATTATTTCCCTCCAGCAATTTTTTATAGATCCCTTAATAGGCTACTTAATCTGAAATTCAATCCACCTCCAATAGTCCATAGTGTCCCCAAGCTCCGTATGTTTGCTAGATTTCCCTTTCTCCATAATAATAAATTTAGGAAAAAATGTATCACCCTATTCAATGAGCAATTGCCTGCCCTTAATTTGAAACTAATTCCCATAAACCCCCGAACTATCGGCTCACTCTTCCAAGTCAAGGATAAGATCAGCCCCCTGTTTGCCTCCGGTGTCGTTTATAAGTATAATGTGTCCCAGATGTGATCTCGGCACTTACATCGGTTGCACCAGGAGGCTGCTAAAGTCCGAATTTCCTCTCATCAAGGAATTAGCCATAGAAAAACGGGTTGTCGACTATCAAATCCAGAACAATCTAACATAAGAAATCACAGTAAAAAGTTGCAAAACACACATAGATGCCAGTCATTTTAATATTGTAGGAAGAACCCGACATATAGACGAACAAACCAACCCTTGAATCAATAGTAATCAAGCTAACTGTACCTTCTCTTAACCACCAATCATCTTCCACCCAACTGTTTATTGCCTAATTACCTGTTGTTTTTGTTTACACTCCCTTCCATAACAATTTTTCGTGTCAGTTCTCCTTCCGCTACCGCTGTGGGTAGGCGTCTTGTTCGTTCTATTATTATTATTTATTATATATTTTTATATATTATTATTATTTTTTTTTTTTTTTTTTTTTTTGTGTTTAACTAATTTGTTTCTCTGTATTCGCTCCTAGCCCTTTCACTGTTATTCTGTGTTTCTGTTTTACTCTGTTTTTATTCTTAATTTATTAAAAGTTTTTTAATTTTGGTGTTGGTAAACATTGTGTGTATCTTTTTACTTATACGCAATTGATGTGTAATCGTTTCAGCCTGGAAAATGTATCAAGCTGATACGAAACGTCGGCGCAAATAAAATGGATGAAAGACAGAACGCGTCTCCCTACTCCAATATGTATATATATATATATATATATATATATATATATATATATGTATATATACTATATATATATATATATATATATATATATATATATATATATATATATATGTATATATATATATATATATATATATATATATATATATATATATATATATATATATATATATATATATATATATATATATATTTATATATATATATATATATATATATATATATATATATATAGAGAGAGAGAGAGATAGAGAGAGAGAGAGGAGAGAGAGAGAGAGAGATATATAAAAAAAAAAGTCATGACTCTTCACCGAGAAATAAAAAGTCGGGGGGAAGGGGGGGTAGTGGGAGCCCAAGCCCACAAAAGTTCGGGCAATTTAGAAATATATATACATATATATACAAAAGTCGCTCTTCATAGTCACCCAAGCGCAAGTAACAGGATCCAGGGCTGTTATGGCTCCAATGTGGAGTTTTAACAAAGGAGTCGGTCAGTAGTCGAAAAACAGCTCCTGCCAGGACTGCGGCGGTGAGGAGGGGACCCCGTGGGGAGAAGAGGGGTGACGGTATTTTTATTGGCCGGGGTGGTGTTGGGGGGAGGGGGGGGCGGGCGGGATAGGGGGTTAAGGGTGGAGTAGAGCAGTGGATTGTGAATAGACACAAAAATTAGTTAAACATTTTTCAAAATAAGAAAAAATAATACAAACACGAAAGAAATAATATATATATACACACACATATGTATACACACACACCACACACACACACACACATATATATATATATATATATATATATATATATATATATATATAATATATATGTATGTATACATAAATAATATATATACAAGTGTGTTTGTGCAAATTTCATAAACGCAGACATTCATAATAGAAAATATTTAAAAAATATATATAGATCACTATCTAGATGTTCCAAATCTTTTATTTCTGTCTCTTGAATCCTCAAGAACACTAAATTCGAATGAAAATGCCCAGATTCGATAGAAGTAGGGTACTTAATACTAAATTCACTCAACTTTCCATGTTATACAAATTTATACCCAACCTGGTAAAAACTGAAAGTTTCTCTCGGCCCAGATGCGACGCGCGCAAAAATTCGAACGAAAATATTGCGTCATTGTGCTCCGCTGTAGATGAAATACAAACATGTCTTAATTAAAAGCCTGGCGGACCATCAAAGGCTTGCCTGATAGTTTATTATAGGTTAAGCCTTGGGGGCGTCGCTTTGTCCGTGAAAATTTTATATCAGGGTAAAAATAAAATAAAGGAAGATGACTATGAGACTATGAGGACTAATCAGGTAGAATAAACTAATTTTGGAACAAGGGCTTCAAGTAGCTACGTGATTCGCTTTGTACCATGGTCGCACCATTAAAAAACGATCATGATAATCTTCAGTCCTTGCTTTTATAGCCGTACATTTGCCCTGCAAAAAGTTCATATTGGCAAGTGTAAAAAGGATTTCAACTTGACAGCGCTTCATGCATGAGCATGTCGCTACTTTTGTAAACTATCTATAGTTTAATCTTATCAAACTATGGCTGGTTACACCAGTATTCCAAAATCCTTAAAAGGAAACATTTCCATCTAACCAAGAAGTCATGGCAGTAGTTAAGTACCTTTGATTTTTAAATGATGAAATATATAAAGTCACTGAAACATAGTACCCCTCTTTTTTCTTAATAATGACATAAAAACAAAAGGTACACTTATTATGATTATCACTACACATAGCATAGTTGTCTATGGTATATGTGTGTTCCAAAACTTCCGTTAGTGCCAAGCAATTTCAATGAAGTATCTGAAATTGACAGTGGACTACTTACGAGTTATAACGAAAAATGCCCACTTGATGTGTGAGACAGTTTTCCATTCCAGCCGAATATTTATGCTTATAGTGAACACGAAAAATTATATTTGCGATTGAAATATTCCTTATGGAGATGTCAGGAACAAGGAATAATAATAATAATAATAATAATAATAATAATAATAATAATAATAATAATAATAATAATAATA
>NC_061105.1:11480893-11488393 GCF_015104395.2 Macrobrachium nipponense | reverse complement strand
AAAATAAAGCGATCGGTAGAAGGATAATAAAAAAAGGGACGGGGTTCGTTTTCGATACTTGTGGGAGGTTATAATGACGACGTGAAAGGGCAGATGTAATTGGAAAGTTGCTGATTGCAGCTCAAGGCAACGTGAGATTTGCCTGGAAAGCGCTCAATGGGATCATCCAGAATTATATTGGTTATTGCAACGGCGTCTGAATCCATCGAGTATCTAATCTCTTCCGTCTGATTGAATCGAAATGAACCATATATATATATATATATATATATATATATATATATATATATATTATATATATTATATATATATATATATATGTGTGTGTGTGTGTGTGTGTGTGTGTGTGTGTGTGTGTGTGTGTGTGTGTGGGTATACTATCTCTCTAGTTTATAATATATATATATATATATATATATATATATATACATATAATATAATATATGAGTCCTAGGGTTTTATAATTAATGATATATTTAAATAGCATAATGTGATGTGCTGTGACCTTTTTGGGATGCATAAGAGAACAGACCCAAAGCAACGACCGAGAAAGCTGATAAATGATTTCTGTGATGGCGTGATTCGAAAAGTGCATAGTTAGGCGAGTCAATGTTCGTCAGTTCATGGGTCTTTTCAAAGTGCCTTTGGGAAACTGGTTGTAGCCAGTAATATGAGGTGTTCACGAAGTGGGCATTCGTATGTGCGGGTGCTCCTCTTCCTTTGATAATGTATCACTAGCCAAGTCTATGGAAAGACTGGCACAAAGATTCGTGGGAGGAAGGCAAAGCCACGATGGCGGATGCCAAAGTGTTTTTATTTATCAGTGAGTGAGATATTCCGGCTGCAATGGGTGAGTTTTTAATTACTTTAGCCAAAGGAATGGCTTGTTACATATGTTAGAATATTTAAAATCTTTAAACTTTGTCTTTAAACTTATGTGTGCTAACGAGTGTGTTTCTCGTGTCTTTGAAACAGACGATTCTGGCAAAGGGGGACCTAGAGTCCTAAGGGGACAGAGAGTCCCAGATGGGAGAGACAATTGGTGTGACAAATTACTGTTTTAGACATTTTAATGTTGTGGGGGTAACTGAGTTAAGTTAGTCAGTGAGACTTTGATTATCTTTGCATTGTTAAATAAACGTTATTTTTGTAATGCAAGTCTCTCATTTTGATTACCTGTTAGAATGGAGAGAGAAAGAGATTGCGAGAGAGAGAGAGGGATCGCTTGGAGAGAGAGAGAGAGAGAGAGAGAGAGAGTGGTCGCGAGCTGTTGGTCGCTGGAGAGAGAGAGAGAGAGAGATTGTGTGTCGGGTTGCCTGACATTCGGAGTTCCACGTTTACCAAATAAATAACGAGATTAATACTACGTTTTACAGGTGGCGGCGAGCGGTATATACACATACATAGTATGTATATATACGAATTAACAATGTGTCCATTGTTGTTGATTTGTCTCGAAATGAGACAAAATTGCTACAATCTTAAAAAATAACTTTAAGCCTTTTGTTTAAAAGATATATATATATATATAGATATATATATATAAAGAAATATATATATATATAATATATATATCTATATAATATATATATTACATATATATATAGCATATACATACATACATACATACATACATACATATATACATACACGAAAAACCTCTTTTAAGTTTTTACATCTATATGAACAAAAAACACTGCATACCAAAGATGGTTTTCTAAATTTTTTTTAAATAAAAATCAGGTCAGAGGCCGATAACATGAACAGAATTTATTACATTAAAAGATTAAATGACCTGCTTTCACAAAAGGGGGTTGGAGTAACTGACCTATTAAGCGCCAGCGGAGGAATGAACGAGGACAGACGCAGATAAAAGAGAATAATTAATCTGCGAAATTCGTTTTGGGGAATAATGACGAATTTCTCGACGGAGATTAATTCGTCAGTCGATCTGGAATTAGAGAAATTGGATTGAGAGTAAATATCATAGTGATAGATGTATCAGATATTTACAAATTTGTACGAATTCTACAAAACTGGGAGAAGCAGATTTTCATAATATGTCACCGTGAAAATTGATTTCCACTTCTTAAGGTGTCCTGATATTTCAATTGAAATGAATTTAAACAGACTTTTATCATTACTTTTTTTTTCTTTTTAAAACGTTGGGAGATATTTAATTTTCTGCCTCTTTTACTTTAGATCTTTTTACTTCATGATGCGAGATAGCCTATGGAATTTCACACACACCACACACACACACCACACACACACCACACAACATATATATTATAGGATATATATATATAATATATATATATATATAAATATATATATTATATATATATATAACTATATATATATATAATTATATATATATATATATATATACTATATATTATATGTATATTCATTGAGAAGATGATTTCATGGAATATATTACATAAGCGGCAAATCTCTCTCTCTCTCTCTCTCTCTCTCTCTCTCTCTCTCTCTCTCTCTCTCTCTCTCTCTCTCTCTTAGAATATATAGTTATAAACAAATACTAAGAAATGTGATTTTAGCTTTTGATAGTGCCAACGATGAATTTCAAGCTCCACTGGTTATTCACACGAATCAGTGAGATGATTTAATGCAAATTTCTCCCTTAAATTTAAAAAAAATATTAAATTTTTTCGTGCCTATAAATTTTCTTTTGGTAATTACACGATATGGGGAGAACATTAATCGATACCCTCCTGAAAGTTATGGTTATGCACCATTATTCAAATATTCATCCATGATAAAGTATTTAAAAACTGTATTATATTCCAGGGAGGCAATTTTTCAACTGACAAAGATTCGTCATGGAGTGACATTTCTAACCCAAATTTAATATCACCCCACCGGAATTTATTTGATGGGACACGTCAGTCAAAAAAACAAAAATATTACCCGTGGCCTTCGAGTCTGAAGCTGAATTTGGTGACTGGAACTCATCCACTAAATCCATTTTGTTATCAGCTTCAGAGATTAATGTTTCAGATTAGTCCAAAAACTAGACAATTTTTTTCAACAGGTTTTGGTGGATCGAGTCTCAAAGGCACGAGATTTCAAGTTGGCTGAGGGATATGTGCTGTAGATAAAAATTTAATAAATATTTTTACTGTTTATTGTTATCTGGTGCAGAATATTTATTAGATTGATTAATGAATATCTCAACATTAGCGAGCGGAATGCTTTCCTTTCAAATGAAAATATTTATTGTAATCGTTATTCTAATGCAGAATTTTTAGTAGATTAAGCAAACTTTTATCAGCATTATTGAACGGGATACTTATCTTTCAAACATGTCACTAGGCAGAATGCGAAGATATTTGACATTTCCGCTCTCTCTCTCTCTCTCTCTCTCTCTCTCTCTCTCTCTCTCTCTCTCTCTCTCCTCTCTCTCTTTAACTGATATGATTTGAAATAGGCAATACTTCGGTAGTCAGGACTTTATGAATTCCCCCTTCATCTCTCTCTCTCTCTCTCTCTTCTCGGTCGGGCAAAAAAAATCTCTCTCTCGTCTCATCTCTCTCTCTCTCATCTTTTAAACTAATATGATTAAATAGCAACACTTTGCGGTAGTCAGGACTTTATGATTCCTCTCTCTTCTCTCTCTCTCTCTTCTCTCTCTCTTCGTCTCTCTCTCTCTTCTCTCTCTCTCTCTCAAATCTCTCTCATATATGATTCAATAGCATTTATTTTCGGGGGTGGTCAGGAATTTTATGATTCCTCTCTCTCTCTCTCTCTCTCTCTCTCTCTCTCTCTCTGGTTGTACTTTTACATATAAAAAAGAGAGTAATAGTAGTGCAGAAGATAAGAGGCAATGCCACGAAAAGCTATTAGATATGCTACTAGAATACAACATTCAACAAATAAATCACCTGCCAACAAGAAAGGAAAATACTTTAGACCTAGTATTTGTGAACGAGATGAATTATGTTAAAGAAATAATAGTTTTATAATGCGAGTATTTCAGACCATAATGTCATAGAATTAACTGTTCATTCCAAAAGCAAGTGAAAACAGAGATAAGCAAGAAATGAAAAAGTGGGAAGGATATGGAAAATACAACTTCTACAGTAAAAATATAAATTGTCAGAAATAAATGAAGAATTAAACAAAGATTGGGATAACATTTTCGTAAGCGATGAACATAAGGGTAAATACGGAGATATTATATAAAATATTAGAGAAAAATAGTGGATAAATATATACCGAAGAAGAAAAGTAAACATCATTCATGCATACCAAGAGACAGAAGGATCTTGTTCCAGAAAATCAGAAAGTGGAAAAAAGGTCTTGCAAAAGAAAAAAATGCATGGAAAGTTATAGAACTAAAAAGTAAGATAGAAAAATGCAGAACAAAAGATTATACCAATCAAAAGAAAATGAAAAACGGGACTTGGAAAAGAAAAAACCCTATTAAATATCAAGCAAAACCCCCAAACTATTATACTCATATGCGAAGAAGATGAATAAAAGAAGAATAGAATAGGCCCTCTGAGAATTGAAAGGAGATTAACGAATGAAAAAAAGGAAATTTGCAACATACTGGCAGAACGATATAAGAGAGAAGTCACCCCTAGAATAGATAATGAAGATAATGATATAGAAGTAAGGGACGAAAATAGTGAATATTTAGCTGACATAGAAATTAATGAAGCTGATATTGTGCAGGCAATTAATGAAATTAAAATGGAGCTGCTGCAGGGCGGATGGAGTCCCTGCTATTTTGTTAAAGAAAGTAGTTCATTCTATCGCAAAGCCACTTGCAATATTATTAAGACAAAGTGTAGATACAGGCAAGATTTATGATGTGCACAAATTAGCATATATCACCCTACTTTCAAAAGTGGATCAAGACTAGAGGCAAGTAATTATTGGCCTGTGAGTCTAACATCACATATTATGAAAGTGTATGAAAGGGTAATGAAGAAAAATATTATGAAACTTTAATAAAAAATAATTGTTTAATATAGGACAACATGGTTTCGTACCCGGAAAAAAGTACACAAACCCAACTGTTAGTCCACCGTGAGAAACATATTCAAAAATTATGAAAAGCGGAAATGAAAAACAGATGTGGTTTATATAGACTTTGCAATAAAAGCTTTTGGACAAAGTAGACCATAATATATTAGCAAAGAAAATTAGAAAACACAAATATCGTAGATAAAGTAGGAAGATGGTTAAAAGAATTTTTACACAACAGAAAACAGATAGTTATTGCAAACGATGAGAAATCGGATGAAACCTAGGTAATATCCGGTGTGCCACGAAGGTACGGGTGTTAGCTGCAATACTGTTTGTTATTATGATTGAAGACAAATCAGGACGTAATGTTAAGGATTCGGTAGTGAGTAGTTTCGCTGATGACACAAGAATAAGTAGAGAAATTACTTGTGATGAAGATAGGAACGCGCTACAAAGAGACCTTAACAAAGTATATGATGGGCAGAGGAAAATAGGATGGTATTTAACTCTGATAAATTCTTTGAATCAATAAATTATGGAGACAGAGAAGGAAAGCTATAGCATATAGGGGACCTAATAATGAGACAATCACAAATAAGGAAGCAGTTAAAGACCTTCCTTGTGTGATGATGAATAGGAAAACATGTTATGCAATGATCAAATAGCAATTCTTTTGTTTTTTGGCAAAATGTAAAGCAAAAATGGGAATGTTGTTACGGCACTTCAAAACAAGAAAAGCTGAACACATGATTATGCTTTATAAAACATATTGTTCGTAGTCCACTTGAATATTGCAATATGATATGGTACCCACACTATCAAAAGGATTATTGCACAAATAGAGAGTGTACAAAAGTCCTTTACAGCTAGAATAGAAGAAGTTAAGGACCTTGGACTACTGTAAAGACTACAATCCTTAAAATTATATAGTCTAGAAAGGAGAACGAACTACATGATAATTCAGGCATGGAAACAGATAGAAGGAATAACAGAAAATATCATGGAACTAAAAATATCAGAAAGAGCAAGCAGAGGTAGATTAATAGTGCCCAAAACAATACCGGGAAAAATAAGGAAAGCACACAGGCATTAATCCACTACGCACCAGCATCGATAATGCAGCGTCTATTCAATGCGTTGCCAGCTCATCTGAGGAATATATCAGGAGTGAGCGTAGATGTGTTTAAGAATAAGCTCGACAAATATCTAAACTGCATCCCAGACCATCCAAGATTGGAAGATGCAAAATATACCGGAAGATGTACTAGCAACTCTCTGGTAGACATTAGAGGTGCCTCACACTGAGGGACCTGGGGCAACCCGAACGAACTGTAAGGTCTGTAAGGTAAGTCTCTTTTAATATGTACGACTATAATAGCAAATACCCGGCGGTATTCTGGACTTTGTATATAACCGAATAATGTTCGTGGGTTGTATAATCGATTGACTTTCATGGGGGAATCTGTTCTTTATACATTTTCCATGATAGAATCCTCCCCTTTCTCCACGTAAACCCTTCTTGGTTTGTTTGTTTGGATGGTGTTTTTACGTTGCATGGAACCATTGGTTATTCAGCAACGGGACCAACGGCTTTGCGTGACTTCCGAACCACGTCGAGAGTGAACTTCTGTCACCAGAAATACACATCTCTCACTCCTCAATGGAATGGCCGAGAATCGAACCCGCTTCTTGGAGATTGACAAGGAACTGAGAAAAATGGCGGAGCTTTTCTGTCTTAAAACAACAACATTTTTCTTTCGTCAGTTTTGAGATCAGTCACTACTCATCGTTATAGACAAAGGTGCGAGAGTCAGAGTCCTTGGAAATCAAAGATGGTTTGTTTTTATAGTAACAAAGCTGGGGACCAAAAAGGTTAATCGTCTTAGTCATTTTTTTCTGATATGTTTACCTAAACCTTCTTATGTCAAAGAGCGTCAATAATTCGATCCTACGCGTTTATGGTCGTAAGAAGGATTTCAACAAAGGATTGGGTTGTCATGGTGGAAGAGAAAACATCAAGAATTACACGGAAAATGAAAAGGTTAGAGTTGAATCATTATTTATCTAAATGAGTCTACTTCGTTTCCTTTAATCTCTGTGGTATTTCATGAAGGTAATTTCAAAATAAACCCATTCATACTAAATACATTTCCTGAAAGGGGGTTCCTAAAAAAAAAAAAAAAAAAAAAAATCCTGAAATACTTCAAACTTTTCTTTTGTTTTTAAACCATCATTATATTTCTATCTATGCTTAGTCAATGTTGCTATGGATACTGAAGGTTTTAACCGAATCTTAAAGTAAGGTAATGACAATTTTATGTGGAATTTTAATGTTAACAGCTAAGTCTTGAAAAGAAAAGGATTTGTCTAGAAGTATAGTGTCTGTTTCAGTTCAATATTCAAGTTAACAATAGCTAATAGTTTCCACGATTGCCTCGAAGTTTATTTGTCCAAATGACAATTTTCGGGGGAAATCAACGCAATAGTTCGAGATTGGTT
>NC_061105.1:11450893-11463393 GCF_015104395.2 Macrobrachium nipponense | reverse complement strand
TGGAGCTAAGTACCATTTTTATCTATTCAGGTCTTTTCCTCAGTGAAGTGTTGTTCATCAAGAGTCGATCGTCCAGTATTCTGGGGTGAGTTGTTCGCCATATAATTCTTCCTTCATTACAGAACCAATCTTCAACTACGAGGTTCTCGCCCGCAGATTAATTTTTTTTCTTTTTTCTAGTTGTCATTAACCATTTCTTGCAGGAATTCTCCGTATAATATTTTATCATATTATCTGTATTTTTGTATCTTTTGGGGGATTTTCCTATTATTATAACACACTTATACAGTACATTGCTTATGCGTTTACGTAGTGGTCGAGTGTACTCTTATAGATATTTTGATAGGATTGCAAGGAATAGAAGTGATAAGAAAAGTGAAAGCCGAAATGGCAACACTCCGGCTGGCAACCCCAACGTGGTGACTCTCGTTAGCGCGAGGTTCAGCGATAGTCCCTTTTCAAGGTCGGGTCAATGGTTCCTGCCTCAAAATGTTGAGGCATGGATCTCATCTGTAGACGCTCATTTAAATGCAAAAAGCATCACAGACCCAGCAGTACAATTACAGGAGGCCAAGAGCTTCATTGACTTTGCTAAAGGAGACGCAAGTGCGTATCTAAGGGGGGTTTCTTTCCAAGAGGCGCTTACATGGGACGAGTTCAAAATTAGATTACGTGCCGTGTATGGGGGTGAAGAGGCTTTAGATGTAGTATTGGCATTGAGAAATATCCTTAACCAAGCCTCCATGACTCAAGCTCAATGTGTCGAGCGCGGCGCTAATTGCCGACCGGCTAAATGAATATCAGGATAGTCTAAGTAACTCCGGGTGGGTTGCGGTGCTAAAATCAAAGTGAAAGATTTTATCCCAGTTGATCTACCTACGTCTATCACTGCAATGTTGCCTGAAGCGTTTAGTACGGTGTTTTTTTTGATAAAAAATTGCAGCCCGACAGTACGGAATTAGATGTGTATAAACAAATCAAAAAACACATGTCTAAATGTACCGACCTAGATCCTTCGCTCATTCAAGTTTTTGCAAAAAATGATAACAAGCCACAACAAGTAAATGTGGTACATAATAATAATCAAGTTGCAGGGATGGTTTGTTATAAACTGTAAACGACCAGGTCACATGATTTCAGACTGTCGGACGCGTTTTTGTTCAATACACAATAGTTCAACTCATTCATTAACCGTTGCTACTCGAGGAATCAACAGCAGAATGCTACAAACACCGCAACCATTGTTTGCCAGTGCAAATAAAAAGAAAGGTCCTCAGTACTATAAGAAGAAACAACCAAACGGAAATTCTGCCACACAGCAGAAAACAAACAAATCGTGCTTCAGGTACCTCTGTTCCTGGGCCGTCTAGCCAGAACTCGCAAGGGCAAGCGAATTTTCAGGGTGTGATAAACAAAACAATACCACGTAGTTCACTCCAAGGGGGGTGGAGAGGGCGATGTTGGGTCATCAATATCAACATCTTTTGTATCAAATAATCAGTTTAATCATTTATCAGATCATTGTGAGACAATTGATTTTCCTATGAAACACACGGCCGAATCAAAAAACAAAAAAATCTGTGCAGGTTCCCGTAGATTTGCAACAAATTCATGCAATTATTAGTCAAAACGAGTTGCGACCAACCTTACATGCAGTAAATTTGGACCATAAGTCATTCACTTTGTTCTTTGATTCTGGTAGTCCACGTAATATAATGGATTTAAGGACTCATCATTTACTCTTTTCAAATTTCCCTATAGAAAAGTCCGGAATAAGGCTCTCAGGCATTGGGAATAATGAATTAAAGTTGTGGGCGTAACTCATGTACAGTACAAGGTCGGTAAGCGCACGTTTGCTGATACCTTGTCGTTGTACAAAACATTAATATGATCCCAAGCAGTAATTATCGGATACCCGTCTATGGGCACTCAAAATATTATCTTAGCACCAGCAAAACACGGCGTGTATATCAAAGGGAAATTCTATAGGTCTTCTAATACCCTAAAATCAGTTTTAGATAATAAAGAGACAGACAGAGTTGTCACTTACATTACGGAACCAATCACCTGTCTCATGAACAAGAAATAATACAGGCAACCCAACAGAACTCTCGCTCACCCGTAATATCAGCTTGCACGCAAACTCTCGAGCCTAACGTAACTTCAAATATATTAGTGCTTGTTAAAGAGAACCTTGCCAGGATCTGAAACATTAATCCTTTCCGAAACTCTGAAAACACACGGATTATCCGTACACAAGCCGTTTATACAGTCGGCTCACAACAACAATGTAACATCGAAGTCTGTAATCATTTGAATACCACTTTAGTAATCCACAAAAAATCAACATATCTTGGATGCCGAAGTTTATAAACATCGCATTCTTACCGTAGCTGAGATAAATCACGCTCAATCAGTCGCGGATGAACCCCTTTTGCAATCTATAAAGAACAAAATCAATAAGGACATTCAAGAAGAAGAATTCAGCAGAAATTTTTGAATCTGTTAACTAAATATCATGATTGTTTTTTTTTCCACTACGGATGGAACCTTAGGAAAAACGGATGTCATCGAGCATCAAATAAGGCTCAAGGACAAACAGAAAGTAATCTATGTACCTTCGTACCGACTTCCTATGAAATTTCAGAATGAGATAACAGAGGAAGTAGGTAAAATGTTAACAGAAGGAGTCATTAGGAAATCAAACAGCCCTTATAATTTTCCGTTAATAGTAGTACCGAAAAAAAGATCGAACTTGGCGGATATGCGATAGATTTTCGTCGTTTAAATGAAGAAACAATCCCTGACAGATTCCCAGTACCATGTACCGATGATATCCTATCCTTACTAGGCCAGAATAAATATTTCACAAGCCTAGACTTACTAAAAGGATTTCACAGATTCCGTTGGAACAAGAGAGTATCCCATACACTGCCTTCAGCACAGCCAGGGGACATTATGAATTTTTGCGTATGCCTTTTGGTTTACGTTGTGCTCCTAAACTTTTACTCGTATGATAAACATCGTGTTTGGAGACTTGTTGGGAGATATCCTACATGCCTACATGGATGACTTAGTAATCTTTTCCAACACATTAGAAGAACATTTACGTAAATTGGAGTTGGTGTTACAAAGATTAAGGCAGCATAATTTAAGGGTAAAGATAAGTAAGTGTGAATTTTTAAAACAGAACTAGTCTATCTAGGTTTCACGGTTTCTAGTGAAGGTCTTAAAGTCGTCCACGATAAGGTGTCGGCTATCCGTAATTTTCCGATACCTACTAACGTCAAGGGAATACAGCAATTTTTAGGATGCAGCGGATACTATCGCCGCTTCATCCGCAACTACTCAATCATAGCCGCTCCCTAACCGATCTTATAAAAAAGGCGTAGATTTCGTATGGTCTGAAATTCATCAACAGGCGTTCGATAAATTGAAAGATGAACTGTGTAGTTCTCCTATCTTGAAATTTCCTGACTCGGTAAGGAATTTTTCATAGCAACAGACGCCTCAGACCTAGGCGTAGGTGGGGTATTGCTTCAACAATATGATAAACAGTTTTTCCCTATAGCTTTTTATTCACGTAAAATGAGACCTTCCGAAAGTAAATATGCAGTAATAGACAAGGAAGGGCTCGCTATTGTTAATTCACTCGTGCACTTTAAATTCATAATATACGGTTATTCCCGTCAAGGTTCTCACTGATCATAAAGCCCCTAACCGACTTCTTTAAAGGCTTTAGTCACAGCCCCAAGCGAACTCGGTGGCACATGATCATTCAGGACTTTGGCGCGAGGATCGGGTATTTACCTGGGAAAGCAAATATCATTGCTGACGCATTATCACGCAACCCCTCTTCATCTTGTACCGAGCCATTAGCTGAATTAATAGATATCTCAACCTCCACGCCCGTTGTTAAAACTATATCTGAACAGGAAGATCTGGGCTTGGAGTGCTGAACTATTACAGACGGAACAAAGAAAAGATCCGCAAATAGAAAAAATCATCATTGCGTTAAACGGAAATCCGAAGGAAAAAGAATACCTAAAGTATAAGCAGCAGAATTATATCCTACAGGACAATATCCTGTGTAGATCCGTGACGAGGAAAAACCCGCAACACACCGCAGTTGAATAACAACCAGGTGGTGGTGCCTATCTCACTCATACCACTGTCTTAAAGTGGTTGCATGAAAATACTGCACTGCACGGACACCCGGGTTATACCTTGATGTCACAGAAAGCCAGATCCTTATTTTATTGGCATACGATGCTTACAGATATAAAAAAGCACATAGCAAATTGTCGCACTTGTCAAGAATACAAAGGGCACACGAAGACACCTGTCAGCCTAGGGCTTACCCCGTGCCAAATCAACCCTTTGAAAGAGTACATTTAGATTTATTAACAGGATTTTACGAGTCAAACAGAGGAAATAAGCACCTCCTAGTAATTATAGACGCTTGACTCGATATACAGAACTTATAGCGCTTAAAACAAAAACCGGGCTCGAGTGCGCTAGGAAGTTTTACGAGTGCTACATTTGTAAACATGGAATTCCACACATCATTATCTCAGACTCGGGCGGGGAGTTCAATAATCATTTCCTTAACTCCTTGTGCGAATTCCTTTGTATAAAGAAAATCAATACCATGATCTATCACCAGAGTCTAATGGGCTAGTGGAAAGGGCAAATCGTAAGGTTTTAAACATTTTAAGGGTCACCTTAGGGGGGCAGACCCCAACTGGGACATTGCCATACCTGCGGTACTAAGCACACTTAATCACTCGTATCATGTGTCTATTAAAATGACACCGCACGAGGCACTGTACGGTATCCCGGCCCGCCCGAACGCCTTTCCACATCTTAAAGCCTACAACTAATTTATCAAATCCTCTAAAGGATGTTATGGATGCAAGCATAAGTCGATATAATATAATTCGTAAGAATTTAGAAGAAGCACAGATCATAATGAAAAAAAATCATGATAAAATAGCTAAGCCAACTAGAACATATGCCGTGGGCGATCAGGTATACCTACAAGTATACGTACGTAAAGGTTTAAATTATAAAACTGACACCTAAGTTTGAAGGCCCGTTTAACATTTTAGAAAATTTAACGGCCAATAGAGTTAGGGTTCAAAATGTATCCAAAACCACTGATGTGAGAATAGTCCCATTGGCACATATCAGAATCTAAAGAAGGGTAGTTGGAGTGAGGGAAAAAATGGTTGTATTTATGAAACTTGTATAATAATTTATATATATATATCTATTAATCATATTGTATGTAAACCTATTCTTTTACGCGAGTTATTACATATGTTTTACTCATTGCAGGTTTCAAAAATGAATCTGTTATTGTTAGGAGTGATATTGTGTATTCAGACATCTTTGTTGTATGGAAAGAGCGCTAGGACGAAAGAAATAGAATTTAATCATGGCGATTATTGAGAGAATCGATGATGTATTCATCGTGTCAAGTAATATTGTTATCGAAGTAGATATGCATGCTATTTTCTTACCTGAAGATGACGTCCTTAACTTAAAGAAGACCTGATGAGGTTTGGTATTTCCCTTAAGGAAATGCACGAACGTAATTTTCATGCTAACTCAGAGATTTCACTAGCTCAAACACTAAGCGTCGCGGAAATGTTGTCTTATGACATACAAAATAAAACCGCCGAGGCAGAAGAACTCGCTCGTGACCTGCTGATGTGGTCTGTGCGGCACAATACTCTTGAACGCCGCAACCCGCTTATTCTAGCTGGACTAAACATCTTAGGATCAGTTGCGAATCTAGGCTTAGGAATCTCAAATCGTCTCAAGATAAATAATCAAAAATAAAAGAATTGAGTTTTTGCAACACACAGAACTGGCCTTATCTGAAACTTCGCAGCCAGTTATCTTCGATCAATCAAATAATGAATATCGTTAATGAACATTCAAATAATATCGATCAGGTCATGGAAGTTCAACATTTGCTGGCTACTTTAGCTTACTATAGTTCGAAAATAGATCATTATCCGTGTGAAAATATCACATTTTATTGAAAAGTCAAAAGATTACGTAGAAGCAATTACGTTAGCAACAAAGGGTGTGTTATCTCCTCACCTCATGCCTATTAAAGATCTGACGTTAACTTTGGAAAAACGGACGGGAGAAGCTAGGTTATATTCCTTTATTAGATGCCCATAGTAGAGTTCTATTATAGCCTAATATCAGTCAGCGTTGAAAATTATAGAATTATGATCACAATTCCTTTTGATTCTTCCGATGCTTGGCAATCATACAAAATAGCACCGTTTCCTACTTTCATGACGAATAACTCAAATCCAGTAATATCCAATTTAACGGGGCATGTACTGATTTCTTCTGATTAGAATCATTTACAGTCATTAAAGACTTAGATAAACTCACTCACTGTTCAGAAGCCATGAATAATAAAATTTGTACAGCTGACTCTTTTGAATTCTATCCTATATCAACGGATTCATGAGTAGACATAGTGCTAAACGGCTCTCTCTCTCATACAAGCGAAGGTTGTCTGGGGAAACTTTATCCCTTTTACGGTAATAAAATTCAATTACAGGATGAATAATGGTTCTTGTGGATCCGTTATGATAAGGCCGGATTCGACGTCGTGTGTCCGGACAGTACCACCGCCCATGCCCCTATCTTCGTAGCAGCCGATGGTTGTACGGGGACAACTACAAACTATACCGTCAGAGGGGTCAACACGATAATACGTGAGAAGGCGTATTTCGCGAACTACACGTGGGCTTCCACAATCGTCCCATCACTACCTCTACCCATACAACGCGCGAGTAGCTCATCGTCTGACGCAAAACTGGCTGAGAGACCCACGCGTCATCGACCTTATGCAGGTGGAGAAAATCTTCGCTACTACATTCTGCTAGCCGTGTTCAGCGTGACGGCATATTGGTATCGCCGTCAACATCTTTGCTTGGCGTAGGCTGAGGCGTAAACAGAAGGATCTCCAAGGGAACGTACTGGCCCGTCTAGATGACGTACCCGTTAAACTCAAGTCGTTTGCGTTTAGGGCCGCCTGAACCTGGCCACTTCAGTTCGTGCCTAGGGAATTGTCTGGAATTGTGTTGTGTGTGAAAAGCGGTCCGTATGCTGGCAAAAATGTAGGACAAGAAAGACTCACGCCTTTGCATTTGAACAGTTAAGGTATCTCCAGGGCGCTAATAAAGCATTTATAGCCCAATATTATACATTATTATATTCTAAAGGTATTTTTCGGGACCTAATAAAATATCAGCCCTATATATTGAATTCTGCAGAATTACATTGTTATACTATTATACAATATATTTATCTATTACAAAGAGGGTCAAGTACTCTTTAACAATTATCCATGATCATGCTCATAATCATTATTTAGTAACCATTATTCTTAATTCTTAAGCAGGTTACCTGTTATCTATAATCATGTATACATGTTTTGATTTTTACCTTTTTTTTTTACCTTTTTTATTATTGGGTTGGGTACCTAATCATTAGTATTACCAAATATGGATCTATATTTTCCATGCATTTATCTTTGTTATGAATATGTCAACAAGGGTATGTAACAGAACCTTTTATACATTTAATCACTTATTATGTTATACCTAGACGTATGTTACGAGCACGCTCCTATGAACAATGTTTAAAGTAATTTTTTTTTTTTTTTTTTGTTATTCAAGGCTTGAATAGGTAGCAGTCCGAGCCTAATGTAATAATTACATATATATTAGATTTACAAGATCTGTAAATATAAACAATGACCTGGGGTCATGGCATTAGGGAGGGTTTCTACGTGACCAAAAAAGCATACCTAGATTACGCTATGCGCTTGTCTGCAGTAGCCTGATCTAGCTCTAAGCTTTGTCACATTTTTATGTTTATGATAACTTTGCACAAACAACTTCCATGGGAAGCGGTTGACCTGTTAACCTACGCCGGAAACTTGTAACTTCCGAGCCGGCGGGACTACGTATGTGTTTTATATGAATGCTTAGATAGCTAATGTTCCGCTATCGACGCGATGCTTTAGAATGGCAGTTCCACGCCAACGATCAAACATATCGGTCGTCCGACCGAGCTGCATCTCCTAGTATGGAGTTACAGAATAAAGTTGTTATCTTGTTCAACTAGCCTGTTTGAATCATCTCCTCTAGTCAAGAAAGAACCTCTCTACTAAGATATCCAAGGGAGATGAGAGGAACCAAAAAATACTTACGAATGACAGTCGTAAGGAGAACACAAAAAGTCTATCGCCAAGCGATAAGACATTAGATATATATATATATATATATATATATATATATATATATATATATATATATATATATATATATATATAAGAATAAGAATGAAAATAGGTACATATATTTACGTGAGTGCGCATATATATATATATATATATATATATATATATATATATATATATATATATATATATATATATAATATATATATATATACTGTATGCATATATAAATACATATTTATAATACATGAATATATATTTGGTTATTATTATTATTATTACTATTATTATTATTGTCATTATTTTGGTAGAAGACCCTCTTTTAGGCAAATACTGTTAAAAAGAATGGCAGAATTAAGCGAGTTGATTTTATATATGTTTTTACTATTTTCCTTACAATTCGCATCTCAGGCTCAGCGATGTTCCTGAGTAACTGACCAATATTCATATTGGGAATTTTCAAAAATTATCAATGCTGAAGGTAATCTTTTATTGGAACAGGATATCAGGTCCAGGTCAAGCAGGGGTCGTCGTCAGTGCTGGTATTATTCCGTAGGCGTAGTTCAGTTCGGGCGGGTTCGTTCTTCCGGTTTAAGGGCTGGTATTGGTGCTGGTATAGCTGGTATATCTGGTATTAGGTAACGTTTCGACCTTCTCACAGGTCATCCTCGGACGAGTCGTTTGAAGAGACTGTAGCAAGAAAGTCTGTGGGGTGGTATTTATAGCAGCTCGGACTAGAGTTGCATTCTCATTGGTCGGGCCGGTCTTGGACGAAGTCGTGGATCTCGCCTCGAAGGTCTCGGGGACTCTCTTCGTGCGAGCGCCACAGTAGTGTGCCTGGGGCATGAACGACAGGAATTCCGTCCGTAGCAGGAATCCTGTATCCCGTGGGGGTTCCTGATATCTGGTATTGTCGGGGGGTCGTTCGCTGCTCTCCGGGCGGCGGTGGGAAGGAGAAACGTTTCTTGGGTGATGTTAAGATTTGGTTTCTCCTTGCCTATATGGAGGGCTTCTAAGAGGCACAGACGTCGGGGATCCGTTGTTTGGTCTATTATTTCGATATTAGGAATAATATCATTTCTCTTTATCCGTTTGTTATGAGCAGTCCTGGCGTGGTTGAAGATGGCTCCTTCTTGAGCGTGGCAGGAGATTCGCTTGGAGAAACGCATGGAGGTCATACCGACGTATTTTGCCGAGGCATCCTCGGACGGGGCATGGTGTAACGGTAGACCACACTCGTCTTCTTCAAGGGATCCTGTAGGGGCGCCGAAGGGTTGTTTCTCATCACCAGGCTGCTCGTCTTCTTTCGTTTTATAATAGATAATTAACTTGATATTTTTGTCTGGTTCGGCGGGGCGGGCGACGTTTTCGTCGATGATCTCTTTG
Source organism: Macrobrachium nipponense (assembly GCF_015104395.2). NCBI lineage: Eukaryota > Metazoa > Arthropoda > Malacostraca > Decapoda > Palaemonidae > Macrobrachium > Macrobrachium nipponense. The sequence goes on along the minus strand of NC_061105.1, from coordinate 11,453,726 downwards.
AGGGCTTGTTCGTCCTCCTTGTGCCTCAAAAAGATCATCGACGAAAACGTCAGCCCCGCCGACCCAGACAAAAATATCAAGTTAATTATCTATTATAAAACGAAGAAGACGAGCAGCCTGGTGATGAGAAAACAGGTTACGTAATTTCGTGCACAGGCGCGTTACGTAACTCTCGTCATTTTCAACCTATAATCTTGACAAGTATGGCCTCTAAGAGACCCCTTTCGCCCGGTACTCCCAGGGAGGACCCGCCCTTGGAGGACGAGCAAGGCTTCGCCACAGTAAGAAAGAAGAAGAAGAAGAAACAGAAGAAGATTGTACCGATTTCGACAGACAACAACCAGCTCCCTACGACATCGACACCGAATACGGCGAGTTTTGCAGAATTTCCGGCACTTCCCAAGTTCAAAGCTGTTGTTATCGAGGGCCAGACTTCATATGCTGCAGTCAGGGCCCTTGAGAAAAATATCCTGCTGCAAACCTCACAGCTAGACCAAATTTAAGGGGGGAGTTTATAATTACTCCCAAGGACCAGAAAGCTGTTGAACTACTCAAGAAGGACAACCTATGCCTGCTACTTGATCCTGCTACAAAAATTAACAAGGGGATGATTTGTAAAGTCCCCAAATACATCACGATCGATAGAGTTCTCGAGGTTCCCAACATCATGAAGCCAAGAGATGTACTGCCAAAGATGGACAGGAGACTCTCAAGATCGAAGCTACTTTCAAGGGCCAAATTCCGGCCAGGGTCAGCCTTGGAATTCTAGGCACATATGAGACCGAAGCCTTCGTACCAGAGCCTCTGAGATGCTTCAAGTGTCAGAGGTTTGGACATCACAAGAACGAGTGTAAAGCAGAAACACATCTGTGGAGTGTGTAGTGCAAAGCATGAAATAGAAGTGTGCTTGAAAAAGTACAAGGAAAAGGGCCACACAGTTGCCCGATGCCCTAACTCGCAGCCAGCAACATCATGCTTGGTTTAAGGGATGCTCAGTCAGACTGCAGAGGATTTGGAAGGCGAAGGGCATCCCATCCTCCCACATGCAAGACCTCGGCAACCATCACCGACCAGGAAACCTCCAGCAACCCCAGGTTCGATCCTAGAACGAAACCTACCTCCTGTACCACAAACAACCCAACAACCTTCCTCCCAACCTCCTCAATCCGGCACTACATCCCCACCCCCTCATCCTCTCCGTATCGCCAAACTCCCGCCCCTCTACTCCTCCCCCTACTCCCCCAACCCTCAGGTTACCCTCTAACCTCTGCATCGCCGAAGACGTCGATTCCTGCTCGTGCCGAAGCAGGAACCCAGACAGAAGACGCAGTTGAAGAGAAATGCAGACCGAGACACCGACTGTAGCTCGTTTTGTATAAAGAAGCAGGACACACTGAGGAGTTTGTAGCTAAGCAAAAACAGCGAAACTCAGACATGCAAAACAAGAATATAGAACTTCAAGCGTCGGAAACGAAATATTTCCTCGTAGGAGAATATCAAATCAGAAAGTTCCTGCTGACCTACGAGGAGTTTGAGGCTTTTTTAAATAGAGCCAACTTTGTAATAACGACCAGTGGCAGTGGTCATCAGCTGTTCTCTGAGCTCGTCCACGCTCTGTTGGACCTAGAGATCAGTCTCCCAGATGACCTCCTGTTAGAGATTTTATTTTGATACAGATCTCAAACATAAAGGTCGCGCTACATGAAAAGTGCTGTTTATAGCATTAACTGCTTTTTCTTTTACTAAACAACCCTCCTTTCCCCTCCGTTTTTCGGCCGCCTCACGTACTAACGACCGCATATTTCAACTTTCACTCTAACTACCGCTTAAGCTGTCGCTTATTTTTGTTATCCTGTTTCTAAAACTGATAATATTTCTTTTTTTTGTTTTTCCTTCGTCGTTCCCTTTTATTGCTAAACGATCGACGCTCTCTGCTTTTTTTTTTTCTCGTAAAGTGAAATATGGTACTTGAACTCAATAGAGTTGCGCTTTTTTTTTTCCGTTTTTCTACGACTATAAATTTTCGATTTCATTACTGGCTATCTCTGACTCGCCAGGACTCGCTACTATCGATCTTTATCTTCTACTAATGGGTACCTTAGGGTTTAAAGGGGTTTGTAACCTTGCCTATTCACTTTTCCTTTCACCTTTGAATCCATACCATTCCACCTGCACATTCCATAGAAATCATAAATAAAAAGATCGTCTCATATCCTTATATCATCAATGCACCTAAAAATAATTCAAATGACCTACGGGCTGCTACATTAGCTAAAGCCCGTGCTGGCATAAAGCCAGCTTAATACTCCAACAACAACAACTTTCTTGCTACAGTCTCTTCAAACGACTCGTCCGAGGATGACCTGCGAGAAGGTCGAAACGTTACGTAATACCAGATATACCAGCTATACCAGCACCAATACCAGCCCTTAAACCGAAGACGAACCCGGCCCCGAACTGAACTACGCCTACGGAATAATACCAGCACTGACGACGACCCCTGCTTGACCTGGACCTGATATCCTGTTCCAATAAAAGATTACCTTCAGCATTGATGATTTTGAAAATTCCCAATATGAATATGGTCAGTACTCAGAAACATCGCTGAGCCTGAGAAGCGAATTGTAAGGAAAATAGAAAAAACAATATATAAAATCAACTCGCTTAATTCTGCCATTCTTTTTAACAGTATTATCATTATTATTATTATTATTATTATTATTATTATTATTAGTTATTATTATTATTATTTTTATTTATTATTACTCCAAAACTTACATTTATTCACATTATTCCAAGGCACTCAGCTCCTTTGGAAATATATATCCCTTAG
>NC_061105.1:11431803-11450393 GCF_015104395.2 Macrobrachium nipponense | reverse complement strand
AGCATTAGACTTCGTTCATGAAATTAATGAAATTTATTTTTTCAATTATCTTAAAAAGTGAGGAACTAAGGGATGTGATTTTCACAACACATGTTTATTAAAGGCAAAGAATGATATTTGTTTTTGGTGGGGGGGCCTAATCTATAATCTTTTTTTTCAAATTCACAAGGATAAAATCATTTTTCTGTAGCCATAATAAAAATATGTAGGTACTATTTTTGTCAAAATACAGTAAGTTTGCGAATCGTGTTCTGATATTTGGTTTTGACTAGGCCTACTACAAAGGCTACACACACACACACATACACACACACACACACGCACACACACACACAAACATTTCTTCATGCATGTGAAACCCCTGTAAATCTCTTGCAAATCATTTACATTAGGTTTAGCTCACAGGTTAAAGATAACAATGTTTATTACTTTATAGCAAAATATTTGTAAATCCAGTATTGTATTTTGCTCTGTACAATGTAAATATAAATGCGAAGAATAATATTTTGTTTTGATAGCAAACCGTGCATATATAAACAGAGAGGAATTTATTTTAGATTTGCAAACAGAATGTGAGGAAAGCTATTATTTCAACAGATTAATCAAAAGTTTGTTAAACACTAGTGAGCAATTTTGTTTGGAGATTTTATATACAATATAAAGAATAATGTCTTTTTTAGAAGCATGCAAAGTGCTTGTAAATGAGTGTAAGGATTTGGCCTTAGACATTTTGTATGTAATTCGGTAGACAATTCATGTATAATGTATAAACACGAATAAGCAAAAATGCCTTATTGTTTTTCTCAATATCCTGATGACATGTAATCTTATACGTCCCCTTAGCAATGAACATAAAAATAAAAATAAAAAGAGTCGAATAATTGAACAAAAAAATAAGAGAGAAATAGAGATATAAAAAAGAAAAAAAACTCCCCCACACGTATCACAACGTTATTCCACCGGTTTCCAATTACTATTTGTCAAGAATTTAATATGTGAGAAATCAGTTAATACTTAATGGCGTTCCTCCCTCACCCCAAGCGTCCAGCCCCTTGACTTTTTGAATATTCATAATGCCTGTGTGTTTTCTTTTTATCAACTCGATATCAACTCGCAATTATTCCCCTGGAATCCGAGGAGATAAATTGGAGTGTTCTCGGTATCTTCCGATTAAGGGACTTTGCGGTGCTTTGCGGTGCTTTGCATCATAGCTTATAGCTGGTTCTTCAGATTGTTTCAAATCCCCTTTTAAATCGAGAGTGTGTCTTATAGCTTTCTATTGTACGATAACTTTATTTACTTTCAAGCCGTCTATTACCACAAAATTTATTTTGCAACTGTTATTTACTGTATTTCAAATATGACACGAGATAAACTCCCCCCAACTAACCCCCTGCAATAAAATATTTTTCAAGACGACTTGTGAACGACTTGTAAACAAACAGAATATTACAGAACATTGCAGAGTGCTATACAGTCGTTCAGGTATTTGGCGAAGGTTATAAAGTAAATCTTGGTTGCGTTTATTCATGCGAATAATACGAAAACGTCCCATTGTTGAAATATACAGGAAACTTGATATCTGAAAACGAGTCACAACCAGGGAATTGCTTTTAGACTTTGCTGGATGAAATCATTGACATAAGACGGAAACTTAGTATGTGGAGGCTGTATATAACCGAAGAGTTTATGTATGGAAGAATAATAATAATAATAATAATAATAATAATAATAATAATAATAATAATAATAATTGACTGCTGCTTCAGCACTTATAATCTTGTAAAGAGTCTTCTCTATCTTTCTGATGACCGGCTTTCTTGTTGTTGCTTAGACTGGGCGAGCAACGCACCGAAGGGCATGGTAAATTCGGTTGAGTCATTTGATTTATTATTGCTTATACAATTCTCTCTCTCTCTCTCTCTCTCTCTCTCTCTCTCTCTCTCTCTCTCTCTCCAACGCGACGTTTCCTCCTGATCCACAGGACATTATCAAGCGATAACTGCTGAGGGACTGAATTCCAGTGGCGAGTCCATCTTCTTATATCGTGATGTTGTGGGCTCTTGAGTACGGTCAGAGCACCTCTCCGGCAGGTCGGGTTTTCCTTGATAATGTCCTGTGGATCAGGAGGAAACGTCGCGTTGGAGAGAGAGAGAGAGAGAGAGAGAGAGAGAGAGAGAGAGAGAGAGAATTGTATAAGCAATAATAAATCAAATGACTCAACCGAATTTTACCATGCCGTTTGGTGCGTTGCTCGACAGTCTAAGCAACAACGAGAAAGCCGTCATCAGAAAGATAGAGAAGACTCTTCACAAGATTAATAGTGCTGAAGCAGCAGTCATTTTTAACAAAACATGCCTATGAGAGGGTCTCCTTCCGAAATAATAATAATAATAATAATAATAATAATAATAATAATAATAATAATAATAATAATAATAATAATAATAATAATAATACTAAGATGGAAAATTAGATGCTGAAGTAGCTCCAGGACTCATGCAGAAGAGTGTGCTTCTGGAAACAGCGCACATAGTAAGAAAAGTGATGGAATCCTAAGGAGGCAGGATACAACCCGGAACCCCACACTATAAAAACCACCCATTCGAATAGGATTAATGTAATGATAATAATAATAATTCAATTATCAGAATCACTAAGAAAAAGAACCAACATCTTCCCTAGGAGTTTCGAACCAAACCAGCAACAAGTGAGATACCACGTGATAACAATAATCATAAATGTAATACTGATAATATCATTATCATTATTTTGTCTGTTGTCAGTATTATCATTGATATTAGTAGTAGCAATGGTAGTAACATAAGTAATGGCGAAACAATTTCACAGTTATGTATGGGAACATATATGTATTTTTAAATATATATGTATTAATATACATTTGAAAATAAATTCGCACTCACCCATTCATAAGCGTGGATTTGTTCATCTATTTGTATCTTTTTAAATAGTAGTAGTTGTAGTAGTATTAGTAGTTGCAATAGTAGAAGTAGTGGGGCACCATTTCCCCAAATACGTATCTTGTTAGTTCCGTCTACTTGAAAAATGTCTCCGGACTTCTATCAAAACCATTTCGAGGGTCCTCCAAACACCCACCTATTAAATTTCAGTGTATGTTCACAGCATCCGAAGACTGGCAGGATACGTGATGTGATCCATTCTTCTCGTATTCCTCACTGATACTTGATGTCAATTCCAGGATACGTATCCCACAGAGTAGCAAATAGGCTATTTGGTTATCCGCCGAGAGGAAGCTCTCTTTTCCTGTTGTAATTTTTGTAAAGGGCGGGGGGGGGGGGGGGGGGGTGGAATTCGTTGCTTTATTGGTTGCATGTTTATTTCACAACATTGTCTATTTCATTCTCGATCGTCTCTGGGAGTGATTATGATTTTGATAAGTATGAAATCTGTGTATATTTGTTCATAATATTTCCAGCGAGAGGGGAACAGGAGTCACGTGATTGTATATTACGTTTATTTCCTGTGTATGATGATTGTTTTCCGTCATTTACTAGAGAGTCATACATGTATGCATTTATAATTTTAATAATATATATATATATATATATATATATATATATATATATATATATATATATATATATATATATATATATATCGTCAGTGTATATTTGTTCATAAAATATCCAGCGAAAGGAGGACCGGAATCACGTGATTGTATATTACGTTTATTTCCTGCGTACACTGAATTTTTGTTGTCGTGTATTAGAGATTCATACATGCATATGCAATGCAACTAAGTATTTTGTGCGTTCTTTGATACATAAATTTAATTCTGGATAGCTTAGACGGTGTTTATCTTCGAAATTCCTACCTTCATCTATTGGCTGAACGTAACCACACATATCGTTAACTCTATCAATCGATCGAACTGAACTTCTAATTATCATTTTTAGATGAATAAAAAAAACTTGAAATCAAATAGAAAGGAATTTCATCTCATTTGCCCCTCCGCTAGTCTGCCCGCCATAATTTTTTGCGACGCATAAAATGCATTTTGTTGTACATTAACGTTGGCTGTTCTGCAGTGAATCAACTCTGGAAAACATACGAGAAAAATTACCTCTCTCTCTCTCTCTCTCTCTCTCTCTCTCTCTCTCTCTGTTTAGAATCAAGGCACTCAGTTCAGAAAAAACCGAATCTCTGATATATCTTGTTGCGTATGTCCTCTAGAAAGGTAAAATTATTATTTGCTATCAAATTGCCCCTAAAATGAATTATGAAATAATTATATAAAAACAATGAGGATAAAAGACATTAAAATTCATGCTTGATGAAAATTAATTCTCGCTCTCTCTCTCTCTCTCTCTCTGGGAAGCAAGCAATATATTATATAATCAACAATACAGATAATCAAACCTTTCGAGTAAGCATTTGAAAATTAATATCATCAACAACCACAAACAAAGCAGCATTAAACTAGATTCAGAATGTCCTCAAGGAACACATATGGTAAAAAGAATGTCCTCAAGGAAAACATATAACAGAATGTCCTCAAGTAACGCATATGATCAACAGAACGTCCTCGAGGAACACATATGATGAACAGAATGTCCTCGAGGAACACATATGATAAAAAGAATGTCCCAAAGGAACACATGGTAAAAATAATGTCATTAGGGAACACATATGATAAACAGAATGTCCTCAAGGAATACATATTATACGCAGAATGTCCTCGAGGAGCACATATGATAAAAAGAATGACCTATGGAACACATGGTAAAAAAAAAGTCCTCAAGGGACACATATGATAAACAGAGTGTCCTCAAGGAACACATATGATAAACAGAATGTCCTCAAGGAACACATATGATAAACATCCTCTTAAAAGGACCAAAAATGACTCTGCCCTTCTGTCAGCATAGCTGCCATAATTCCAGCGGAGTGTAAAAAGTGCATTTGGCCCGGGGCATTAGCGTCTGCAGTTCTGAAGCAAACCCGTTAAAAATGAGGGCGCGATGCTCCCTCACTTCTTTTAGGGGGAGGGGGAGGGAGGGACTCGAGGGCTTAGATAAACAATTACTGACTGCCTAGGGACCTGAAAAGAGTTTCCCCATTAAACCGAGAGTTATTGGACTTAGCAGCAGCGGCGCCAGGATTTATGTCCTATCCTTAGAGCCGCAAAATGGAGTGCAAGAGATAGATAGTTAGATGCTGGAGGGAGATGTGTCGCTTTTGTTTGTTGGCTTGTTTTTTTTTCTTTTTTTTTTTTTTTAGTTAAATTAGGTTTTGTTAAAATATGGTTGAGTCTGAGAGCGCTGACTGATGCTTTGAAAGAATGCAGGCTTTGAAAGTAAGGGCCATAATAGGTACTTGGTGTTGTTTAGAAAAAAGAATGCATATATATATGCATATATATATATATATATATTATATATATATATATATATATATATATATGTATATATATATATATATATATATATATATATATATATACATACATGCATACACACACATATATATATATATATATATATATATATATATATATATATATATATATATATTATATATATATGTATATATATATAAGTATTATATATATATAATATATATATATATATATATACTATTATATATATATAATTATATATATATATATATATATATAATATATATATATGACTTGGGATTAAATGGATTAAAAACGAGCTTTGAAATCTATTATAACACTGTTACTAAAGGCTAGAATATCGTTCGCTTTGTACTAATCCTTCTGGAACTGAATATCACCTTAGTAATTAGTGAAGGTAAACAGTCAATTATGAGGGAACTATGCTTACCGTCTCTCTCTCTCTCTCTCTCTCTCGTAAATGTCCAGAACGAACGGGGGAAGAAGAAGAAGAAGAAGAAGAAGAAGAAGAAGAAGAGGAAGTCCATCTGAATAAACAGAGAGGAGAAGCTGAGGAGTTAGTTGAATATTCAACTTTCTTCCGGGGGTCGATGTCTGAAGGCGAAGGGTGGAGACCATATCATGCTGTATATATTACTCGAAGCGTCTTGTAATCGTTTCCCGTTCGCGTAAATTCGTGCCATTAGTGTAATTGCCACAACAAACAGGCTTTGCAAAACTCTCCACTCTCCCCACACCCCCTTTCCTTACCTTCTTCCAAGGGCCAGGTGTGTGTGTGCATGTGTGTGTGTGTGTGTGGGTGACTTACACATAAGGAACCTTGCGAAAGGATTCTGAAGACATTGCGATTCGCACCTGTGGGTATGTTTCGAATATGCGTTGTGGGAATTTGTTTTGATGTTGGTGAGGCATTTTGCAGAGATTATGTATACTTACATGCTTATATACAAACCCATATTTCTATAGCATATATATATATATAAATACACACACACACACACACACACATATGTATATATATATATATAAATATACTTAATGATAGATAGATAGATACAGAGAGAGAGAGAGAGAGAGAGAGGAGAGAGAGAGAGAAAGAGAGAGAGAGAGAGATTTCCTCAACCTTTATATATATATATATATATATATATATATATATATATATATATATATATATATATATATATATATATGTATATATATATATATATATATATATATATATATATATATATATATATATATATATATATATATATATATATATATATATATATAGATATATATATATATATATATATATATATATATATATATATATATATATATATATATATATATATATATATATATATATATATATATATATATATATATATATATATATATATATATATATATATATATATATATATATATATATATATATATATATATATATATATATATATATATATATATATATATATATATATATATATATATATATATATATATATATATAATATATATATATATATATACTATATATATATATATATATATATATATATATATATATATATATATATATATATATATATATATATATATATATATATATATATATATATATATATATATATAGATATATCGTTAGAGTAGTATCAGCTCATTTTTCTTCTACAACCATACGCTTCGGAAATCCACTCACACAAAGATCAAACAAATAAAAATGTTGTTTTTTACGGCTATTCTGATACGTACGGCGATGTAACGCTATCAGTTTTCAATAAAACAACGAATCGAGAAAGGGCAAAAAAAAAAGAAGAACAAAATTGGTTTCCCATCCATTCTGAATGGCATATGCTTTGAAACGAACTTTATGTCTCTCCATTAATGTTGTAAGCTTCTTAAAGGGATCAGCTGCTGATTATGGGATAATCCCTTAGCTCTCCGTTGCGATGCATTTTGTCCGGGATCCACAGTGCTGGTTGTAGGGATCTTTATTCAGCTTTTTTTTTTTTTAACCTGTGGAAATTGAAACAGAAATTTTGGGCCAGAGCTAACCGACTCCGCTAGCTTCCGGGATCTCGTCATCCGCCTTCATTTATAGAGTTGCTGTTTGTATTCGTACGACTAGTCTGTTGTAAAAGCTGTGACTCACCCTATATTGAGTTGTAAAAGCTTTGACTCTGTCTATATTGAGTTATAAAGCTATGCCTCACTCTGTATTGACTTGTAAAAGCTGTGACTCACTCTATATTGAGTGGTAGAAGCTGTGACTCACTGTATATAAAGTTCTAAAAGCTGTGACCCACTCTAGATTGAGTTGTAGAAGCTGTAACTCACTCTATATTGAGTTTTAAAAGTTGTGACTCAAGTCTATATTGAGTTGTAGAAACTGTAACTCACTCTATATTGAGTTAAAGAGGCCGTGACTCACACTGTACTGAGTTGTAGAAGCTGTAACTCACTCTATAATGAGTTGTAAAAGCCGTGACTCACACTGTATTGAGTTGTATTTTAATTTTGATTTTAAAGCTATTACTATTATTTTATTGTTATTTTCATTGTTTTTATGTAAATTCTTATTATTTCAATTTTTAAAATTTTATTTCATTTATTTTATTATATTTAATAAACATATATATCTTTATATTTTTTTTATTTTATGATTTTTATTCTTATTTTCAATATCATCATTTTATTTTAATCCTTATTATTATTTTGGTTTTTATCATTTTCATTTTTGTGAATAATATTTATTTTTATTTATATCTTATTTTATTTTAATTTTTGTAATTTATATTTTTATCTTTATGATTTTTATTTTATTTTTTTATCTCTATATTTACTATCATTATTGTAACATTTTTATTTTTATTTTTTATTGAAATATTTAGTTTTAAGTTTATTATTATTATGTTACTGCTTTTATTATTATTTTTATTTTCTATTCTAATTTTTTTTTTTTTTTATTAATATTGTTATTTTCATTTTTCATATTACTTTATCATCTTTTATTTTTATTATTTTTATACTATTTTTATTCATGTTTTCCTTATTATTTAATAATTTTATTCCTATTTTCTCCATTTATTTTAATTTAAATATACAAATTTTTATTTACTGTTATTTTCATCATTATTATTATATTTTTATTTTTGTTTAATCTATTTTTTTATATTTCTATTATCTGTATTTTTTATTATTATTATTTTATTATTTTATTATCATTATTTTAATTTTTTTACTTACATGTTTATTATTTTAATTTTCAGTTTTAAAATTGCACCTATTATTTTATATATTAATTTTTTAAATTCTTATTATTTTATTTTGAATGTTTATTATTTTCATTTTTATTCTCAATAGAATTTTATTTTCATTCATTACTTTTATTATTTTTATTTATGCATTTTTATTTCATATAAATATTTATATTTTTATTTTTTTTTTATATTATTTTTATTTTTATTTCAATAATTTATTATTTTTATTTTATCACTTTAATTCATTTTTATCGTTATTTTTTATTATATTTCTTATTATTTTACTTTTATATTCTTAGTTTTATATTTATTATTGTTATTAGTATTGTTATTATTTTTTATATTATTTTATTATTTCTTATTTTTATTGTTTTTATTTTCATTATTCTTGTTTTCATTATTATTTAATTACTTTTACTTAATTTTTAAATTTTTCATTTATTTTTATTTCCTTATTTTTATTATCACCTTTATTAATTTACGATAGTTATTTCTATTTAATTTTTATTATTATTTTTAAAAGTTTTCATTTCAAAATTATTACTTTTAATCTTTTCCCTTACTTTTTATTTTTATCATTATTATTCTTATTTTTATTAATTAATAATATTACAATTATTATTTTTATTTTCTTTTTTTCATATTTATTATTAATTGTATTTTGAAATTTTTATCATCATGATTTTAGTATTTATTTTTTATATATTTATATTTTTTTATTATTCGTATATATAAATGTTATTATTATCATTCTACTGATAATTAATTATCTTCTTATATTTCTAATTCTATTATTATTTTTAATTATTTTTATTGTTTCTATTTTTATTCTATAAATTTTATCTTTATTTTTGTTATTATCATTTAATTCATATTTCATAATTTTTAATTTTTTAGTAATATTTTAATAATTTATATTTTTTATCTTTATTCCGGAAGTTAACCCTCTTTTAAACACGTATTATTGAAATTAATTACTACATCAACTGCATTAATTTCTTATAGGTCTTTTTTCCTAATTATGGTTTTCTCATTGTTGCTTAACGCACCATGTCTAAAATATGTAATTATGAAAGACAATTTTAATTTTATTCAAATATGCCAGAGGCTGTAGTTAAACAATCGTTGTATAACCCGTAGAGTTTCTCAAGGGTAAACTAGTGGGGTTCCGGGTTGCATCCTGCCTCCTTAGTAGTCCATCACTTTTTCCACTCTGCGTGCTGTTTCTAGGAGCACACTCTTCTGCATAAGTCCTGGAGCTATTTCGGCATGTAGTTTTACAGGTCCCTTTTCAGGGATCTTGGGATCGTGCCTAGTATTCCCACATTATGGGTACAATTTCCACTGGCATATGCCATATCCTTCTTATTACTATTTTCAGGTCCTGATGCTTATCAACCTTTTCTCTTCTACTCTGGTGTCACATTGTATTGCGACATCAATGAGTGATACTTTATTCTTAATTTTGTGAATCAACGTCAAGTCTGGTCTATTGGCACCCTTTGTGTTCTGGTACCACAGTCCCACAGGATATTTGCTTGATCTTTTTTTATGACTAAGCTCCTCTCCATTTATAATACGCTTGTCATCTTTCAATTGTCAAAGAGGGAAGGCGGCCTTTTTAACTATGTTGACATTTTAATTAACATAACTAAATTATGGTGTCTTGTTCCACATAAATCAGAAAAACATAAGGAAACTTTTCAATTTACATTGCTTTTTTATTAATGTAATTTTTATTTTCAAAACTCTTACTATTTTTTATTTTTTTTATTTTCATAATTTTTTATAAAAATTCTTATTTTTATTTTGAATATTTATTATTTTTATTTTTATGTTTAATATTATCATTTTATTTTCATTATTATAACCTCCTTACTGACAACGTTCAATTTCATTTTGCAGACTGTATTACGCCAGGTAACATCAGCGATGCCATAAACAGCCTACCTAATAATAAATCGCCTGGCTGTGATGGTCTTCCCGCAGAGGCTTTCAAATTCTGCTATCCGATAATTTATATTTTGCTAGCTGCCCTATTCAATGCTTGCATAATTCACCAGTTTCTTCCAGACTCCCTACTCTTAGTTCACTTGATACCATTAATCAAAAACGAGCTAAAGGATGCAGCTGACCCTGGCAACTACCGGCCGATTGCAATCACAACGATCGCATCGAAGATACTTGAGTCGGTTCTTCTAGTGAGAATTCTCCCCTTTCTACACACCACTGACAACCAGTTCGGGTTTAAAGCAAACCACTCAACCATCACCCTGCATCTACATACTGAAAGAATTGCTGAACTATTACCTATCATCAGCCTCTCCTGTTTTCCTTTGTTTTGTAGATGTGAGAAAAGCATTTGACAGAGTAAACTACCTGAAGCTCTTCCTGAAGCTGCATAAAAGGGGCATACCCCTGTATCTAATTGGTATTTTACATTGCTGGTTCTCCACACAGCAATTCTGTGTCGAATGGGGTAACGTATCATCGTACACCTTCGGCTCCCTAAACGGGCTTCGGCAAGGGGGCATTCTCTCTCCATACCAGTTTAATGTGTACACATCGGATGCACTAATCGGATGCACTATCAATGAAACAACTATAAACAACCTCTGTTAAGCCGACGATATGGTTCTGATTTCCCCATCAGTGCAAGGTCTCCAACGACTCATCGACACTTGCCGCCATTATGCAGGGGAATTTAATATAACCTACAACGAAACCAAGACCCAGTGCATGTCGCTGCTCCCAAGATCGTTTAAGCATATTGCAGAATCACAAATTTTCCTCGGGAACCATCGGCTGGAATTTGTGCAGGAATTTCCGTATTTGGGTTACATTATCACCGACGACCTAAAAGATACGGCAGACGTTGAACAGAAGCGTCGTAAACTATGTGCAACTGGCAACATGATTGCAAGGAGGTTTGCCTTCTGTCACCGAGACGTGAAACTGCTGCTCTTCCGCTCGTACTGCTACAGTATCTATGGGTGGTCCCTCTGGACGAACTATACAAGAGAGACCATGAGACATATCACTGTTGTGCACAATGACATTCTGAGACGCCTCACAAACACTCCCCGCTACTACTCCGCCACACAGATGTTCATAGAAAACCACCTGGACAATTAAAAAATCATTGTAAGGCGAACAATGTCCAGTCTAGTAACCCGAGTGAGAAACAGTAGCAACTCGCTCATACAAAGCATCCTAAGAGTGAAGCAAAAAGAAGATCTAAATTGAGGAAAAGATGGGAAAATGAGGCCTTTGTCTCCTAAAGGACTTAATCTCTGTATTAGCAAGATGTCATCTGCAGATTTTGTCATTATTATACATATTTATTGCTGATTTTTTATTTTGTCATTATTACTGTGATTACTATCAAGTTAAAGCTTTTATTACATTCAATTTTCGTATTTAGCCCTCTGGACCTGACTACTGTAACCACCTATGGTCTCTAGTTGAAATTTAAGTTATATAATCTGTGCACTACTGTTATTACTCTCAATGCATATTTTTTTTCTCACCAATATTATTACTGTTATTACCAGTATTATGATTACTATCTTTTATGCTACCTCAGCTATTTTGTGGATAAGTGCCGATTATTAATTTTTTTATCATGTTGTCTCATGTATCTAGATTGTGTATGCTACTGTCTATATTTTGTATATTCCTTGTATATGGCCCTGAGCTGAAATAAAGAATATTATTATTATTATTATTATTATTATATTATTATTATTATTATTATTATTATTATTATTATTATTATTATTATTATTATTATTATTATTATTATTGTTTTTATTATTTAAATTTTTGTGTAATTATTTTTCTGTTTTTATTTTTATTCTTATTTATAATATCTTAATTTTCAATTTCATAATTTATATTTTTTTATTACTTTCATATTTATTTTTATCTCTGTTTTTATTATTTTCATTTTTACTTTTATATTTATATATTATTTTTTTTTATTTTTTTTTTATTTTTTATTTTTAGTTTTTGTTTATTATCATAATTTTATTTTTTCATTGTTATATATATATTTGTTGTAATTTTTACACGTATTATTCTTATTACGCAATTGTTATTTTCATTTTTCATATTATTTTTGTATTTTTTCTGTTTTTATTTTTATCATTCTTTTCTTTTTTCTTATATCATTATTTTACTTAATTTTTAAAAATTCATTCGAGTTTTAATTAGCTTATTTTTTATTTATTTATTTGTGTATTGTTGTTATTATCTTACTATTTTTAGTTTTATTTATAATATTTTTATTCTTATTATTTATTTTTTTTGTATTTAATATTATTATATATATTTATTATTATTATTATTATTATTATTATTATTATTATTATTATTATTATTATTATTATTATTATTATTATATTATTATTATTATTATTATTTACATTATTTGACATTTATTTACTTATATTTGTATTATTTTAATTTTTTTCAAAATTGTTACTATTATTTTTACTTGTTTTATTTAAATATTTTTATCTATATTATTATTGTTTTTTATTATCTTATTATTATTAGATTATATTTTTTTTATTTATTTTAGATTTTATTTTGATTATTATTATCATTATTATTATTATTATTATTATTATTTATTATTATTTTTATATTTATTTTTATGTGTATTATATATATTTTTATTTTTATTTAGATGATATAATTTTCGTTTTCATTTTTATAATTTTTATTTCTATTTTTATATCTTCTATTTTTTATGCATATTTTTATTATTATTATTTTTGCTTTTAAATTTTTATTCATATTTTTATTGATATAATTTTTTTATGTTTATTATTATTGTTTTATTGTTTTCATTATTATTATTTTTTTTATTCTAATTTTTATAGTTATTATTTTACAACGAATGTTTAACTATAGCCTCTGGCATCTTTGAATAAAATTAAAATTGACTGGTTGTTAAATTGTCATTTGTCCTTGTTTCTGGCTTGGCTTGGCCATTCCAACACGTCTAGGGTTGGAATGACCTCTAGAATGTGGAACAGTACAAGATTTAAGCCTGAACCAAGGCAAAATGATGTTATCTAATTTTGGAGGGAAATTCAAGACATTTATTTCTGTAAGCCTCCTCACCAACCACCGTTCTCTTTGAATCCTGCTCGTCTTTCCCAATTAGCTGCTTTTGGAATTAATCCCCGCAGGAATGCAGCAGGGCCTCTTCATTCAGACCCTGGGAGAGACTTAATAGTAACAAGAAGTAGCTCCAGGACTCATGCAGAAGAGTGTACTCCTAGAAGCAGCACTCAGAGTGAGAAAAGTAATGGACTACTATAGAGGCAGTATGCAACATGGAACCCCAAACCAACTTTACCCTTGAGAAACTCTGCTTAACTACAACCTCTGCCATCTTTGCATAAAATTAGAATATTCTTTCATAATTACTTATTTTAGACATTCCAACCTTCGGTATGTTGTTCACCAATTTAAGCAACAATGAGAAAACCATAATTAGGAAAAAAGACCTATATAAAATTAACGCAGCTGAGGCAGTAATTACTTTTAATAATACATCTTTAAAAGAGGGTTAGCTTCCAGAATAACGATAAAAATAAAATAAAAATAATTAAAATTAAAATAAAATTTAAACACTAAACTATAAATATAATAATAATAATAAAAATAAAGATGAAATTAATAAAAATAAAAATAGAAATAATAAAAATGATAAAATAATAATAATAGAGATAAAAGTAAAAATGATAAAAATATAAGAATATAATTAGAATTACTAAATTAATAACAATAAAATTTATATATACGAATAATAAATATAAAAATAAAAAATAAAATAAAAGTAATATTATAAATAATAATAATAATAATAATAATATCAAGTAACGAAAAATTATAGTATAATTTGTAAAATAAATAAAAATAATAAAAATAATAAAAATTAAAATAGAAATAACAATAATAAAGTAATAAAGATATAATGATAAATAAATAACCATAAGAAATAATAATGAAAAAAAAGTAAAAAAATAAAAATAATTAAAATACAAATAAATGTAAAAAATTAAAGTAAAAATAATGAAATAATAAAGAAAACAAGAATAATAGAAATAAAATAAAATAGGAAAACAATAAATTATATATAAACGAAAAATAATAACAATACTAAAGCAATAATATATATAAAAATTTGAATAAAAAATATAATTGATAATGAAAAAAATAAATTAATATTAATAACATAAGCTAAAACCAATAGCAATGAAATAAAAATTAAAATATAAAAGTAAAACTAATAATAATAAAAAAAGATAAAATGAAAATATAAATTAGAAAAAAAATAAAATAAAATAATAAAAATAAAAATAGAAATAAATATAATATGCAACAAAATAGAAAAGAAATAATAACAAAAATAGTAATAATAAGTTTGAATAAAATGTAATAATATTAAAAAAAACAAAAAAAAAAACCATAAATTTCAAAATACAAATGATAAGAATTTATATAAAAATAATGAAAATAAAAGTAATAAAATAATAGTAACAATTCTTAGAATAAAAATTAAAATAAACATGTAAGTAAAATAATGTAAATAAAAATAATAATATTAAAATAATGAAATAATAATAATAAAAAATATAAGATACTAATAAAAATAAAGATAATATGAATAAAAATAACAATAATATAATAATAATACTACTGAAAATAAAGATTAGATTTAGATTTATCTTCCCGCCACTGGCCAGTGGCATAAGGCTGATACAGTTCCTCTCCATCTGTCTCTATCCCGAGCCATTTCCCTCGCTTCCTCTAAGTTTTGGATTTCATCCTCAAGATCCCTGACAATTATGTCTATCCACCTCGTTCTTGGTCTACCCAGCGGTCTTCTTCCTATTTGTACTGCTCTCAGTGCTCTCTTGGGGTCTCAATTCCCATCCATCCTCTCAACATGTCCAAACCATTTCAGCCTTCCCTCTTCAACCAGGTACTGACTGGCCTTTGCCTCAATCTCACCCTGATGTCTTCATTTCTAACATAATCATCCCATTTAATGCCAAGTATCCTTCTCAGCAGCTCATCTCAAAAAGCATCCAACTTTTCTCCTGTGTTCTGGTCAGTGCCCAGGTGGACGAGCCATACATCAGGACTGGTAGTACTACTGCATTGAATATTCTCATCTTAGTTCTCAAGCTGATTTCATGCCTTGACCAAACGTTTTTTTCTCAGAAACCTCAAAAAGCTCTTGCTGCTCCTAGTTTTCTTCTTTGCATATCTTCAATTTGCCTCCCGTCTGCTGTTACCACACTTCCCAAGTAAACAAACTTCTCAACTTGCTTGAGTTCCTGTCCTCTGATTGTCATATCCTCCATGTGCACCCAATCATCAAAATAAAAATAAATAAAAAATACAAATAATTAAAATGAAAATAGATTTAAAAAATAGAAGTAAAACTAATAAATAATAAGGAAAACAAAAATAATAATGATAATAATAAAAATAAAACAATAAAATAAAAAATAATAAAATAATATAAAAAATAAAAAATAATAACAATACTAATAACAATAATTAGAGTAAAAAATAAATAATGACTAAAACAATAAAATAATAATAATAAACATAAAACTAAAAATATCAATAAAAAAATTATATATATATATATATATATATATATATATATATATATATATATATATATATATATATATATATATATAGTATATATATATATATATATATATATATATATATATATAATGATATATATATATAATATATATATATATATATATATATATGATATATATATATATATATATATATAAAATATATATATATATATATATCTATATATATATATATATATATATATATATATATATATATATATATAATATATATATATATATATATATATATATAAGTACAAATATAATAACAAATTAAAAAGATAAACAATTGAAATAAAAGTAATAAAAAATTAAAATATAAATGACAACATTGAAAATAAAAATAGATATAATACACATTAAAATTAAAATAATAATATAATAATAATAAGAATAATTAATTATAATTTTAAAATAAGGATCATAATAAAATTAAAGAATAATAAAATATAATATTATAATAAAATAATAATGATTAAAATTCAAAATAGAAATAATAAGAATTTATATAAAAAATAATGAAAATAAAAGCAATAAAATAATAGTAATAATTTGAAAATAAAAACTGAGATAATAAACATGTAAGTAAAAATAATGACTAAGAATAATAATAAAGTAATATAGTAATAATAATAGTAAAATATAAATGATAAAAAATATAAATACAAATAAAATTAATGAAATAATAATAACTAAAATAACAAAATTAAAATAATATAATATAAAAAATAAAAATAATGAAAATGAAGATACAAATTTTAAAATAATATGTAGCACTAATTTTGAAAATAAAAATAACAAAATAAAAATAAAAATAAAAATAACTAAAATACAAACAATAATGCGACGATAATAATACAAATAAAAATTATAATAATAAGAATTAAAATAATAAAAACAATAAAATAATTTTATCATTAATATAATAAAAGTAATATAAATAAAAATAAAAAAATAAAGAAATAATATGAATAAAAATAATAAAATAAAAATGAAAATAGATATGATAAAATATTCTCCTTGCATCTTCATACATTTTATCTATTTGTTAATTTATTAATTTATTTTGCGTTTATTTTTCAATAAGTGTGGGCTCTACTGACTGTATTTCCAATTACCTCGTCTTACCTCTTCTTAAAGAACACCATATTCTTCGGAAGCTTGAATATCAACTCAATGACTCCTTTGGTGGGCTTGTTCTATATAAATAGGGTTCATCTACTGAATAATGGTAATGTAAAGTTGTAAAAGATGTGACTCAGACAATAATCTGTTCTTAAAGCCATGGCTCTATCTATAGTCAATTGTAAAAGCTGTGACTTAATTGTAGAAACCTTAATTAGTAACAGATCAGTTATTAGAAAAATAAAAGAAATTAAGAAATAAGTAAATAAAAAGGAATTAGTAAAAATATCTATAAATGATAATATACAAAGAGATTTTAGGCATGATGAGTTGGGACGTGAGCAGATTAGTGAAATAAGACGATGAAGAAAAACTAATAAATACATTACAAAATCTTAAAGGTAGAAATAATCAGAGGATTTCTTCCAAACATTTTAGGTCCGTCATTGTAAACCAGTGAATCTACTATCGTCCAATATAATGTAATAATACCTCGTTTGGATGTTTGAATGCTTCCTCGTCTACAATTAACATACGATAGACAATCATGTACATTGACGATATAGTAAACATTCTATTCTGAAACAAATTTGAAGTCCCAACCATCAGAAATTCTCCCGGGAAAACCTGACTGCAATAATTACAAGATTATCCCCTGCGGAAATTGACCTCTGTGATAGATACGGATTTCGTAATGAAAAGTGATCGAGCTCCATCAAATGGGATGGATTCTTTTATTTTTATTTTTTTTTATGTATACAGTTTAATCGGCGATATTCGTTGTCATATCCTGTTATGATGCCCTGCCCTGAATACTTTTTGGGGGTGGGGTGGGGGGGGGGGGGGGGGGGGAATGCCTTAATATCTGATGTACAATGGAACTCATTGATAATTCCTACATGATCATTGTTATTCTGGAAACATTGGTTTTAATGGATTTTATCTGAGAGCGTTTGAACTGAATTCCATTGATATATATATATATATATATATATATATATATATATATATATATATATATATATATATATATATATATATCTGGGTGGTGGTTTCGCCATTTTTATTCTCTAGAAGTACATAGAGAGACAGAAATATATAAAAACAATCTGAATATGAACT
>NC_061105.1:11421471-11426303 GCF_015104395.2 Macrobrachium nipponense | reverse complement strand
AAGAACGATGGAGAAAAGAGAAAATCTTTCTCAGACCAAAGACGAGGAATGTTGCCGAGGTAATTCAAACTTCGCGTGTTTTGGTATTATCAGGAACTGAACTGAAAAACTTAGACATTTATGAGTTTAATGCTCCATGATGTAAGTAACCAAAGGTTCTTAAGCAACACCTAAATATTTTACACTGGAACGTCGACTAATAAGGAGGGAAAGTATGTTGACCAACAAACAAAATATTCGCATGATTAAAGACCAAGCCAGGACTGTGTTAATATAATTACATTTTTCGTAGAAATATAGTTTTCAAATGTGTAGAGGAACTACGCTATACTGGTAAGTTTTATATATAGTTACGCCGCGCAGACACAAACACACACTCACACACACACACACACTCATATATATATATATATATATATATATATATATATATATAGAGAGAGAGAGAGAGAGAGAGAGAGAGAGAGAGAGAGAGAGAGAGAGAGAGAGAAAGATGTATACACACACACACACACACACACACACACCACACACACACACACACACACATATATATTATATATATATATATATATATATATATATATATAATATATATATATAGATATATATAATACTTTATTTTTTGTCGCCAAAAAGCCATGCCCTTTTTTCAATTTGTAAGTTAAACGGAACGCTACAGCTGCTCAGTATAACTATAAAATATTCCCCGTGCATCGAATCATTTCACATTTTAATATGGTATTTCACAAATCCACATAGAAATGTCGATTTTTGAGGTAAAATATACATTCCATTTGATAACTGGCAATTCAATTATCTTTTCTGACACTTCGCCAAAGGTGCCCCTGTGCAAAAAAAAAAAAAAAGAAAAAAGAAAAGACTTTACAAAGCTATGAGAAGGGCAATTATTTCTTTAACTGTTTTATTTTTTTGGAAACGTGCTACGCATTTGAAATCGCACTAAACAGGGAAAACAGTTTTGCAACCTTTTTGCTCGAAATTAAAACAACCCCATAACAATGTGGGATATTTCCAGGTACCAAAAAAAAAGTACGCTGAAAATGGCAGCATTTAGTCTCGCTCGTTCATAATTGTTTAACAAAAAAAAAAAAAAAAAAATCATCACTACACTTCAAATTCCGCGCATATTTTTTTTTAACAGGACTCCTGCTATACCATTAAATCAGGCATCATCAACTTTTAAATTTATGGTGGCAAAATTTTTTTAAACTTTTTCTAAAAAAGGCTACGGCAGATTAAATATGGTTTTTAGTCGTGCTGTTAGATGGTTAAAGTTGATTTTGATTCGGTTTCTCTGCAAAGATGTATATTTTGAGTTAAAGAATTCTTTTACGCCTGAAGTTTAAAAGGTCCTTTTTTTCAGAGATCAGTTCTTTTTCTTTTGATTTGCGATTGTTTTTGCAAACTGGCAGGTTTTTTTCACGTTTTGCAAATAATAGGAAGATCAAAATTACCACTAAGTGAGACCGAAATTATTTATCAGAAAATAATTAAATATATTCAATAATCAAATCATATATTCTAAATCCCAAATCCTAAATCTTATATCCTAAACCCCAAATCCTAAACCCTGAATTCTGTATCCTAAATAAATCTTAAATCCTTTATCCTAAATTCTGAATCCTAAATCCAAAATCCTAAATCCAAAATCCTATATTATAATTAAGTCCTATATCCTAAATACTAAATCCTATATCCTAAACCCTGCATCCAAAATCCTAAATCCTGAATCCTAAATCCTAAATCCTATATTCTAAATAAATCCTAAAGCCTAAATCCTATATCCTAAATCATAAATCATATATTCTAAATAAATTCTAATTCCCGTATCATAAATCCTAAACCCTCTATCTTAAATCCTATATTCTAAATAAACCCCATATTCTAAATCCTAAATCCTATATTCTAATTCCTAAGTAAATCCTATATCCTAATGAATCCTATATTCTAAATAAATCCTAAATCCTAATAAATTCTATGCTCTAAATAAATCATAGATTTTATATCCTTATAAATCCTGTATCCTAATAAATCATATATCTGAATAAATCCTAAATCCTGGATTCTATATAAATCATAAATCCTATATCCTAATAAATTCTATATCTGAATAATTCCTAAATCCTATATCGAAAAAATCCTAAATCCCAAGCAAATCCTAGATCCTAACTAAATATTAAATCCTGAATTCTACATCCCAAATCCTAAATCCCAAGTAATCCTAAATCCTTTTTTCGCCAGCTGAAATATTTCCATCGGCGAAATTTTATCTGATTGGTCTCCGTGAAAGCCCAATATCCTGTTACTCTAGCAAGTAGGATGTATACACTCGACCCTGTTTTTGTTTTTGTGTTTTTTTCTTTTTTTTTTTGCTCCGTCATTCGTGGAATACCAAAGAAAATAAAAACCTTCTCTGTTTGATTTCACTGTTCTAAGGGTTATTGCAGCTTTCGAACCTGGAACTGAAGTTAGAAAACTCAGGGGAATTCTAATATATATTTATCTTTGGACGATTAACTTCGAGAAGGGGTAGAATTGTTGATGTTTTTTTATACTTTCAATTGTGTGAGATACTTTTTTTTTTATCTTTGAGTGATTATCAATATAAGATTATATATATATATATATATATATATATATATTATATATATATATATATATATATATATATTATATTATAAATGGAATAGTGAAATGACCAATTTGCTTAGGGTCATTTGAACCCCGAGGGCTGGTACTACACGCGGTGAATCAATGAGTCATCTATACTGTTTCGCCGTGTTTAGTACTTCTCTGTTTGATTTCACTGTTTTATGGGTTATTGCAGCTTTCGAACCTGGAACTGAAGTTAGAAACTCAGGGGAATTCTAATATATATTTATCTTTGGACGATTAACTTCGAGAAGGGGCGGGTAGAATTGTTGATGTTTTTTTATATACTTTCAATTGTGTGAGATACTTTTTTTTTTTTTTATCTTTGAGTGATTATCAATATAAGATTATATATATATATACATATATATATATATATATATATCTATATATATATATAATATATATATAAATGGAATATGTGAAATGACCAATTCGCTTAGGGTCATTTGAACCCCGAGGGCTGGTACTACACGCGGTGAATCAATGAGTCATCTATACTGTTTCGCCGTGTTTAGTACTAACCCCTGGGAAGTCAAATGCACTTCGCCGTGTTTAATACTAGCCCCTGGGGAGTTAAATGTTGCTAAATGCATTTGATTCCCCAGGTGCTAGTACTAAACACGGCGAAACGCATTTGACCCCCCTAAGGTACTAGTACCAAACACGGTGAGACAGTGTAGATGAATCACTGTTTCACCGTGTTTAGTAATCTACACTGTTTTACCGTGTTTAGTACTAACCCTCTGAGCTCAAAAGCTCCTAAGCGAATTGGTCGTTTCACATATGCCCTAGGGATTTCATGAAATCCCTGAATTGCCATTATTCCCTGTAACATATACCTCGAAAGGATTCGGCACCAGATTCATTACCTAACTATATATTGCAAATGAAAATATCAACAGGCTTTTCTTTTAAAATATCGCGCAAACCTGAAGCAACACATATAGCCCCAGAGGAGGAGGAGGAGGAGGAGGAGGAGGAAGAGGAGGAGAAGGAGGATGGAGCCCTTAAGAATTCTTCAACTTCCACTGCAATGTAGGAAGACGCGAAGATGGAAAAAAACAGAGATCTATTTGAAAATTCATCTCGGGATAAAACACTTGATTGTAACGTGAGCCTTCCTTACTTATTCCCATCCCTTGAAGATCTTGAAGATGTATATTTGCTTATATTCGGGGCTGTTTACAACGAGCTTATGGTGTCTCTTCAGTTTTATTCAGAGAGCCTCTTTATATTACTCTTTTTATTTATTTATCTTTTTTTTTTTGGCTGTCAAATAAATGCTGGGGCTTTTTACATAAATGTGAAGCGCTTTCCCTGAAATAACGACTTGAATTACCGTTGGAGAAATGGAATTCTTCATATGAATACGAATCTAGCGAAAATCAACGTCTAGATAAATCGATTGCTTAGATACAACGAGGTGTGATCCGACCCCCAGCTTCCTCGGGGCACTTGCAAGATTTTTCCCCTCACATATAAGTTGTTAAACGTTATATTCCTGATTTGACGTAGAATAAAACGTGCTAAAGTCTACTGTCAGATAGAACGTTGTTTCACTAACGAAAATTAGAATAGATACGCTATATTTTATTAGAAATGATTTTTTTGTACTGTTTAACATGTACATTATTTATTGTTAACATTTTCATTCTAATAAATAAATCAATAATATTCTACCCTAAAATTCCTGGGGCTTTAACTCAACGCGAAACGCCTTTTTCAGACCTTTTTAGGCTCTTCCATAGTCGTCTCCTAACCCCCAATAACAACAACAAAAACAACAACAACAACAACAACATCAAAGTACTCTGTAGCCTGACTCCCCAGGTAAGCGAAAATTGCTATTCAACGATTTTCGTCGACCTGTCATAATATTCTTATTTGTCATTTAATCACTGACTGCCCACGATCACACTCACATATTCAAAGCGAATCCCTCACATCCTGAATCTGCCTACCATATATATAATATATATAGTATATATATATATATATATATATATATATATATATATATATATATATATATATATATATATATACATATATATATGTATATATCACATAGATACAAATTCATATATATAAGATATATACTATATATATAAATAATATATATATTATATATATATATATATATATTATAAATA
>NC_061105.1:11408971-11416471 GCF_015104395.2 Macrobrachium nipponense | reverse complement strand
GCTTATAGTTATTATGCCTTTTAGAAGTGAATGCGAAAGGAAATGAATGATCTTTTATATTGAAAATAAGACATTATTCTCCCTGAGTTCTGGATAATACTGGCATTGATGATAAGACGGAGAACGAACGCCTCGCAGCTTCTGTGAACAGCGCGGGATTATTTCTTTGATGTCTGGAAGAAAAGGCTTCCAGGCTTCCAGCCTTCCAGCTTTCCAGGATTATTGGAGCGATATTCACTAGGTTGTAAAGGATACAGTCATATATCTCTTACCGTTTGATTTTTCGAGCAATTGTCTCAAAGAAATTTTGGAAGCCCCTTTATTACGAGGAACAATGAGATAATAGGTTCGCATCAATTTCGCTTAGCAAGTGGTTTCGTTATGCAAATTTTGAAAGGGTCTGTTTGTGTTGTTGTGGTGGACGGAGGGTGGTGGGTGGGTGGGGGGGGGGGGGGTGTAGGTAAGGCTGGGGGGGTTAGGGTGGGGAATGAAGATCAGTATAACAAAGTCCTTACAGATTCCAATGAATTCGTTTCAGGATTACTTTTAAATGTCTATTTTTACTTAGGAGAAATTGAAAGTGTTCAGAGAAAAGAAATTTGTATCGGCAAAACAAAGTTGCCTTATAAATGAAGATCATTTATCAGCCATTAAAGTCAAATAAAAGGAAATTACCGTTAATGAAAACATCTGCTTAATGTAGTAGTGTCTGAATGACAGGCAATATGAATGAAAGTAAAATCTTCAACATGAAAAAAAAAAAATCACACAATATTTTTAACCTCTTTTTTGTGTTCCTTAAATCTTGCTATGTATCATCAGCCAGGCTACCTCCCCCCACCCCCCTCCTTACAACACCCGCCTCTAATTCCCCCCTCCAAACCCTTGCAAGCCCCTCATCAAGCTCTTTATTTTAAGGACAAAATATTTCCTTTCATTTGAACTCGATAAAATTAAAATCATAAATAATTTTTTTCACCAATTTACGTATCATTTTGATCATTGCTACAAAATGTTGACCACTTTGCGAATCAATTTTCATTTGGCTTAAAATTTTCCACCAATTTCAGGGATAATATCATTCCAGTTAAAAGAATCTTGCAAGATTCGTAAAAAAAAGAAATTAATTTTTATAAAAAACTATTCACAATTGGTGCCAAAATGCAAATAAAACGGAACGTCCCATCCCACCACAACCGAACTGGACGAAATTGCAGCGGCCCTTAAAGAGGAAGTTATAGCTACATTGGCCCACCGAAATTGGAACTTTATGGCCCATTCAGTGATTACACAATTCATTAGTTATTGCTCTTAGTGATGGAGCTCCAATCTCGGGAGATTACGGGTTGGGGGATTCCTAACATCGCATCGCTCAGTGTTCAGAACGTGGAGATCAAAGTTTCTTTCCAATATATTTGTATAATATTAATATATATAATATATATATATATATATATATATATATATATATATATATATATATAATATATATTATATATATATATATAATATATACATATGTACCATATCACATACGCCACTATAAATACCATATAGTAAATAACTTGCAAATAAACATTCATAAATTTATATATAAATATATCTATATATATATATATATATACTATATATATATATATATATATATATCTATATTTATTATAATATATATATGTGTGTGTGTGTGTGTGTGTTTGTGTGTGTGTGTGTGTATGTACGTTTTAAAGGCCCTCTAAAGCACCATATATAATACAGTGCCATACATTTCTGTAATTTTGATAATGACTATATATGGTTTTGCCTTGTAAATGGTGTTTTTCACGATCTTTTTAAACTTCATATAAAACTGTTAGACTACAGGAGAAAAGATATATTTACATATATGTATATTTTCTCTCTCTCTCTCTCTCTCTCTCTCTCTCTCTCTCTCTCTCTCTCTCTCTCTCTCTCTCCTTCCTCGATAATCGAAGGCAAAAGAAAGTAAAAACCTTTATCGCTACTTTCCCCTTGCCCTTCGCGATTCCCACACCCGAACGTTTTGCGAATCTGTACAGAGAAGTGTTTCTCCCCAAACGCAGCCGTCTTGCCAAAAAACATGCAGCATCCCTGTCAGGGTTTACGAGGTTTGTCAAATTGAATTCAGATTCTTCGAGCCGGAGTTACTTACGGATGGGCGATATTTCAACTTTATTTTCGACGCCAGGGAGGAGGAGGAGGAGGAGGAGGGAGGAGGAGGAGGAGGAGGAGGAGGAGCTGGAAGAAGGTGGACGTACTACGACCCGGCTGGGAATAAGAGGTTCTCTTGTCTCAGTGGTCGTTTGATTATTGATGCGGGACGTTTTGACTGCTTGTTGGCTGTTTACTGAGGCTTAATTTGAGAACTTTTTGTTGTTTGTTAAAGAATAATAATAATAATAATAATAATAATAATAATAATAATAATAATAATAGTATAATAATAATAATATTAATAATACTTATTTCTCTCTCTCTCTGTCTCTCTCTCTCTCTCTCCCTCTGTTTTGGTTGTTCATATACCTGTTCCATTCTTTACTGAGCTATTTATATTTATGCCTCTCTGTCCTGTCTGTCTGTCTGTCACTCTCTCTCTCTTCTCTCTCTCTCTCTCTCTCTCTCTCTCCCTGTTTTGATTGTTAGAAAAACTCAGGGGAATTCAATAAATATAATATTTATCTTTTGGACAATTAACTTCGAGAAGGGGTAGAATTGTTTGATGTTTTTTTATACTTTCAATGTGTGAGATCCTTTTTTTTTAATCTTTGAGTGATTATCAATATAAGATTTTATATTATATATATATATATATATATAATATATATATATATATATATATATATATATATATATATATATATATATATATATATATATATTATATA
Organism: Macrobrachium nipponense; assembly: GCF_015104395.2. Taxonomy (NCBI): domain Eukaryota; kingdom Metazoa; phylum Arthropoda; class Malacostraca; order Decapoda; family Palaemonidae; genus Macrobrachium; species Macrobrachium nipponense. The sequence continues at coordinate 11,413,571 of NC_061105.1, read as the reverse complement.
TATATAGGGAATATGTGAAATGACCAATTCGCTTAGGGACATTTGAACCCCGAGGGCTGGTACTAAACGCGGTAAATCAATGAGTCATCTATACTGTTTCGCCGTGTTTAATACTAGCCCATGGGGAGTCAAATGTTGCTAAATGCATTTGATTCCCGAGGGGCTAGTACTAAACACGGCGAAACGCATTTGACCCCCCCCCCCCCCCCCCCCCTAGGGTACTAGTACCAAACACGGCGAAACAGTGTAGATGAATCACTGTTTCACCGTGTTTAGTACTAACCCTCTGGGCTCAAATGTTCCTAAGCGAATTGGTCGTTTCACATATTCCCTAGGGATTTCATGAAATCCCTGAATAGCCCATATTCCCTGTAACATATATGTAGATATACCCCGAAAGGATTCGGCACCAGATTCATTACCTAACTATATATTGCAAGTGAAAATAACAACAGGCTTTTCTTTTTAAATATCGCGCAAACCTGAAGCAATGCATATAACACCAGAGAAGGAGGAGGAGGAGGAGGAGGAGGAGGAGGAGGAGGATGAGGAGGAGGAGGAGGAAGGAACCCTTAAGAATTCTTCAGCTTCCACTGCAATGTAGGAAGACGCGAAGATGGACAAAAAACAGAGATCTATTTGAAAATTCATCTCGGGATAAAACACTTGACTGTAACGTGAGCCTTCCTTACTTATTCCCATCCCTTGAAGATCTTGAAGATGTATATTTGCTTATATTCGGGGCTGTTTACAACGAGCTTATGGTGTCTCGTCAGTTTTATTCAGAGAGCCGTCTTTATATTACTCTTTTTATTTATTTATTTTTTTTGGCGGTCAAATAAATGCTGAGGCTTCTTACATAAATGTGAAGCGCTTTCCCTGAAATAACGACTCGAATTACCGTTGGAGAAATGGAATTCTTCATATGAATACGAATCTAGAGGAAATCAACGTCTAAACAAAATCGATTGCTTAGATACAACGAGGCGTGAACCGACCTCCAGCTTCCTCGGGACACTTGCAAGATTTTCCCCTCACACATATAAGTTGTTAAACGTTATATTCCTAACTTAACGTAGATTAAAACGTGCTAAAGTTTACTGTCAGATAGAGCGTTGTTTCACCAACGAAAATTAAAATAGATACGCTATATTTTATTAGAAATGATTTTTTTGTACTGTTTAACATGCACATTATTTATTTTTAACATTTGCATTCTAATAAATAAATCATTAGTATTCTACCCTAAAATTCCTGTATCTTTAACTCAACGCGAAACGCCTTTTTCAGACCTTTTTAGGCTCTTCCATAGTCGTCTCCTAACCCCCCAATAACAACAACAACAACATCAAAGTACTTTGTAGCCCGACTCCCCAAGTAAGCGAAAATAGCTATTCAACGATTTTCGTCGACCTGTTATAATATTCTTATTTGTGATTTAATCACTTCATAAAATAGGCAACTGACTGACTGCCCACGATCACACTCACATATTCAAAGCGAATCCCTCACATCCTGAATCTGCCTGCCATATATATGTAAATCATTTTGAAAGTTCTCCTGAAGAGAAGATGAATATTGCATTCCTCAGATTCTTCACGAAACACCTTTATGTAACTGCTTTCTTTTGTCTTCTAGTTATATAACACAACTAGGAACTAGGTGTGTATCTCACCTGGTTAGTATATTGTACAAAAATGTCTCAAGCAAACGCACCCTGGGAACTGAATGGGGTCAGCTTGCTAGCAATTCGACTTTCTAAAGATCAGTTGCAGTAGACATTACATATTTACAACCAATGGGTTCGGATCGATCGTCATTTACTTATATCATGAATTCTATTAACTCGTTCCATTATGGTATTGAATATTCTAAATAGCCTTTCTAATATAAGGCATGGTTCATTCAATACTAGAAGGATATTATACAGCCTATCAAAGCACGATGGAATATTTTCCATACAAGTGCAAGGAAGATGTCGACTTTACACAGGTTATCAATTTCGAAATCCCTCAGTATTCGTTGCCATTGTCAGGTCATACCAATGAAAATAGAAATCCCATTACAATATATATCTTATATATATAGATATATATATAATATAATATATATATATCTATATATATTACTATATAATATTATAGATTATATAAGATATATAGTATATGTTAATGTATATATACCAATTATATATATCCACACTACACGAGTTCCAGGACAAACCATTTCTGTAATTTTATTCCAGAGGAAAGTTAATTTACTTAAGCATTTAAAAAAAGGTCAACAAAAATCAATAGCATTATGATAATAATTTTCAGCATCTTTGTGGATATAAGAAAGTTTTTCTCCCGGAAATGAAGGACATATTTTCCCTTTCCTGGGAATGCTCTCTAATTTTCGTACAATGGCATGCAAAACAAAAAAAGAAAAAAAAAAAAAAAAAAAAAATCTTGTACAACAGAATCGAGGGACAAAGTCCGGAAACGTTTTATTGTTTTGTTTTTTTTTCTTTTTTTTTTTTTTAGGTTAGCGTGACTGTCAACTAGAGCTGATGTCTTCGAGAAGAAAAGTTAAATGAATATAACGTCTCCATCTAAGGTTACAAAGAAAGAAAGGACCTGAAAGTTGGTTATATTTACGCTTGAGCAATGTAAAATAAAAACAAAAAAGCAAATAAAAATGAAAAACACTATGATGTTTTTCCTCATTCTTGATTTCCCCAGGAAAGAACCCTCGCCTGAATTTTGAACGGAAACTCCGAGAAGCAATTAAATGACTTAGCGTGGGCTTTCATTGATTGCAGAAAATGTGTTAAAGGCATGAATACGCTTTATTTATATTTTAAAACGCAAAAAGCAAAAATCTCGCGTGGTTGTTTTTTTTTTTTTTTTGGTCGCCCTTAAATTGAACTTACGATCCTGTAAGTAATGCATTCGCGAGCTCATGGAACGCGCGAAGTGTTCCATGAAAAGTAAATTATTACTGTTTGGAAGTCCGACCGCATTTACAAGGGGGGAGGGCGAGGTATCGGGAGGGAGGGAGGGGAGGAAGGGGGAGGGAGGGGTCGTTGATGGTGGAGGGAGGGTTTTCCCAGCAGAGGAAGGAAGGGGGTAGGGGGATTTTTTTTTGGATTTGGGGGAGCCAGCCAAGTTTGCCCTAATCCCGGTACATATAAAATTCTGGCAAAGTTCCTCCTAATTTTGGCCGGGAATTACACAGAATCGGATGCAAGCAAAAGTGTGTTCCTTGGGTTTTTCTTAGGGAAACGAGAGAGAGAGAGAGAGAGAGAGAGATTTTACATTGTTCTCATTCATTTTTCCTACCACGAATTACGGACCAGACTTGAGAGGATTTGACGTTTTTCCTCGCAGGAGAAAATTCAGAGTATATAACATAATAAGACTTGTATATGAATATAATCTTCCTTCCTTGGTAAATCAAATCTATCGCTACCATTGTTTTGATTTGGATATGAAAATTTACAATTTACATTAGGATTAAAATTATTTACTGTCATCAAGAGGAAAGATATGCTGGTATAAAAGAATGGTTCACCTGAGCCAACCCATTTCGGGCTATTTACTGCAAAAAGGTATAATTTATGCCTCATGGGGCACAGGATATATATACTATATATATATATATATATATATATATATATATATATATATATATATATATAATATATATATATATATATATATATGTGTGTTTGTGTGTGTGTGTGTGTGTGTGTGTGTGTGTGTATGCATGTATGTTTCGCGTTGAGTTCAAGATACAGGAATTGTAGGATAGGGTATTTATGATTTATTTATTAGAATAAATATGTACAATTTGATTTATGTTAAGTTATGAATATAATATTTACAACTTACAGTAAGGGAAAAATCTTGCACGCGTCCCGAGTAAACTGGGGTTCGGATCAGGCGTTGTTTTAACTTAGATATTACTAAATCCATCTTTATTTCACACCATATTTTCAGTCCAGTCGTAAATATTTTCAATCCATATTATCGCTGACATGAATCCAATTAGATTTAATTCAGCTCATCAGAAGACTTTCGTGATTATTGTTTCTTTAAATCTGAACTATTCGAAGAGCCCTAAAATATTCTCTCTCTCTCTCTCTCTCTCTCTCTCTCTCTCTCTCTCTCTCTCTCTCTAACTGCATATTAATAACCAATTTAAAATTAAAAAAATTGGATTTTGAATTGAAACTAACTCTCTCTCTCTCTCTCTCTCTCTCTCTCTCTCTCTCTACTTTTACAATATTTCTCAATATAGATCTTGTTAAGTTGGTCAATATATTCATATTTGTATCCAATATCCACGAACTGAAGATTAAAATGGCCAAACATTTTAATGATATTTTCTTAGCAAACCAAAAGATTTTTCTAATTCTTTTTTATTTAAATTTTTCCACATCACGAGAATTGAATCATCTGACTATTTCTGGAATTCAGAAATAAACCGAAATATTTTTGAAATTTCCATCACTAATTAATGAAAGTTTATTGATAAATTTCCACTAATTGCTATAAAGAGAAACAGGTAATTGAAATCCATTTCTCTTGTAACGATACTATTTTAAATTTTCATA
>NC_061105.1:11398971-11403971 GCF_015104395.2 Macrobrachium nipponense | reverse complement strand
AATAAAAGGGTTCCAAACTTATAGATCAGATAGAAAAAATAGAATCAAGGGGGAACCGCAATATATGGGAAAGACAAAAAACAAGGAAAAATATATGAGAAATATAGTAACTCAGAATGTGAACTAATAGCGGTAGAATTTGAATCTGAAAAATTGATGAACATAGTAATATATGACCTCCTAATACTAAAGAGTTTGACTTAATAATTGAAAAATTGGATGATATATGTAGAAATCACAAGGACTGGACTATTCTCCTATCTGGTGACTTCAACTTTCCTTTCGTAGAATGGAAAGAACGAATAGGAGATTGTGGTTGTACTTATACATATAAAAAAGAGAGTAATAGTAGTGCAGAAGATAAGAGGCAATTTGAAAAGCTATTAGATATGCTACTAGAATACACATTCAACAAATAAATCACCTGCCAACAAGAAAGGAAAATACTTTAGACCTAGTATTTGTGAACGAGATGAATTATGTTAAAGAAATAATAGTTTATAATGCGAGTATTTCAGACCATAATGTCATAGAATTAACAGTTCATTCCAAGCAAGTGAAAATAGAGATAAGCAAGAAATGAAAAAGTGGGAAGGATATGGAAAATACAACTTCTACAGTAAAAATATAAATGGTCAGAAATTAATGAAGAATTAAACAAAGATTATTGGATAACATTTTCGTAAGTGATGACATAAGGGTAAATACGGAGATATTATATAAAATATTGGAGAAAATAGTGGAAAATATATACCGAAGAAGAAAAGTATACATCATTCATGCATACCAAGAGACAGAAGGATCTTGTTCCAGAAAATCAGAAAGTGGAAAAAAGGTCTTGCAAAAGAAAAAATGCATGGAAAGTTATAGAACTAAAAAGTAAGATAGAACAAAATGCAGAAAAACAAAAGATTATACAAATCCAAAAGAAAATAAAATGAAAAAAAAAAAAAAAAAACGCGGGACTTGGAAGAAAAAACCCTATTCAAATATCAAGCAAAAACCCAAACTATTATACTCATATGCGAAGAAGATGAATAAAAAGAAGAATAAAAATAGGCCCTCTGAGAATTGAAGGAAGATTAACGAATGAAAAAAGGAAATTTGCAACATACTGGCAGAACGATATAAGAGAGAATTCACCCCTAGAATAGATAATGAAGATAATGATATAGAAGTAAGGGAAGAAATAGTGAATATTTAGCTGACATAGAAATTAAAAATGAGCTGCTGCAGGGCCGGATGGAGTCCCTGCTATTTTGTTAAAGAAAGTAGTTTCATTCTATCGCGAAAGCCACTTGCAATATTATTAAGACAAAGTGTAGATACAGGCAAGATTTATGATGAGCACAAATTAGCATATATCACCCCTACTTTCAAAAGTGGATCAAGACTAGAGGCAAGTAATTATAGGCCTGTGAGTCTAACATCACATATTGAAATGTGATGTAAAGGGTAATGAAGAAAAATATTATGAAACATTTAATAAAAATAATTTGTTTAATATAGGACAACACGGTTTCGTACCCGGAAAAAGTACACAAACCCAACTGTTAGTCCACCGTGAGAACATATTCAAATATGAAAAGCGGAAATGAAACAGATGTGGTTTATTTAGACTTTGCAAAAGCTTTTGACAAAGTAGACCATAATATATTAGCAAAGAAAATTAGAAAACACATATCGTAGATAAAGTAGGAAGATGGTTAAAAGAATTTTTACACAACAGAAAAACAGATAGTTATTGCAAACGATGAGAAATCGGATGAAACCAAGGTAATATCCGGTGTGCCACAAGGTACGGTGCTAGCTGCAATATTGTTTGTTATTATGATTGAAGACATAGACAGTAATGTTAAGGATTCGGTAGTGAGTAGTTTCGCTGATGACACAAGAATAAGTAGAGAAATTAAAAATAAACCCCCCTTTTTTTTTGTGATGAAGATAGGAACGCTCTAACAAAGAGACCTTAACAAAGTATATGATTGGGCAGAAAGGTAAATAGGATGGTATTTAACTCTGATAAATTTGAATCAATAAATTATGGAGAACGAGAAGGAAAGCTATATGCATATAGCGACCTAATAATGAGACAATCACAATAAGGAAGCAGTTAAAGACCATTTGGTGTGATGATAATAGGAACATGTTATGCAATGATCAATAGCCATTCTGTTGGCAAAATGTAAAGCAAAAATGGGAATGTTGTTACGGCACTTCAAAACAGAAAAGCTGAACACATGATTATGCTTTATAAAACATATGTTCGTAGTCCACTTGAATATTGCAATATGATATGGTACCCACACTATCAAAAAGATATTGCACAAATAGAGAGTGTACAAGGTCCTTTACAGCTAGAATAGAAGAAGTTAAGGACCTAGACTACTGGGAAGACTACAATCCTTAAAATTATATAGTCCTAGAAAGGAGAAGAGAACGCTACATGATAATTCAGGCATGGAAACAGATAGAAGGAATAACAGAAATATCATGGAACTAAAAATATCAGAAAGAGCAAGCAGAGGTAGATTAATAGTGCCCAAAAACTATACCAGGAAAAAATAAGGAAGCACACAGGACATTAATCCACTACGCACAAAAGCATCGATAATGCAGCGTCTATTCAATGCGTTGCCAGCTCATCTGAGGAATATATCAGGAGTGAGCGTAGATGTGTTTAAGAATAAGCTCGACAAATATCTAAACTGCATCCCAGACCATCCAAGATTGGAAGATGCAAAATATACCGGAAGATGTACTAGCAACTCTCTGGTAGACATTAGAGGCGCCTCACACTGAGGGACCTGGGGCAACCCGAACGAACTGTAAGGTCTGTAAGGTCTGTAAGGTCTCCCTGTTTTGGTTGTTCATATACCTCTTCCATTCTTTACTGAGCTATTTATATTTATGCTCTCTCTCTCTCTCTCTCTCTCTCTCTCTCTCTCTCTCTCCCTGCTTTGGTTGTTCATATACCTTCTTCCATTCCTTTACTGAGCTATTTATATTTATGCCCTCCGCTCTCTCTCTCTCTCGTCTCTCTCTCTCTCCAGTGCATCTCTCTCATCTCTCCTCTCTCTCATCTTCCCTGTTTTGGTTGTTCATATACTCTTCCATTTTTTACTGAGCTATTTATCTTTTATGCCCTCCTCTCATCTCTCTCTAATCTCTCTCTCTCTCTCTCTCCCTGTTTTTTGATTTGTTCATATACCTCTTCCATTCTTTAACTGGAAGCCTATTTTTTTTTATATTTATGCCTATCTCTCCTCTCTCTCCTCTCTCTCTCTCGCTCCTCCTCTCTCCTCTCTCCTCTCTCTCTCTCTCCCTGGTTTTTGGTTGTTCATATACCTCTTCCATTCTTGTTTACTTGAGCTATTTACTATGTTTATGCCTTCTCTCTTCTCTCTCTTCATCTCGCTCATCTTCTATTCTCTCTCTCTCAACATCTGTAGCCTCATACCGTTTCGGGCTCACAACTGGACGACCCTTGCTCAATACCGAGACAAAAAGACTTGGTGAGAATCGTATGGTTGTGCGACTCAACAATGTCGAAAATCTCGTCCAAAATTTGGAAAAATTATCTAGTGTTCTTCAATTACGACTCAGATTGTAATTTTAGCTTTCCCAATATCTCTCTCAAGTAGAGAAAATAAATATAATTAAAAATAATTTTATTATTTAGAATTGGGAATCTCCAAACCTTGGCAGAAAAAGGTTACCCAGACTCAAATTCCTGAGATGTTTGTTAGTAATGCAACAGTGTTACGGACACCGAGATCCGCTACAGGTTCTTGATTATAATAAACAAAAGGATTCAACACCAACAGTTGAAACTCGGTATACGAATATAGAAAGAAACTCAAACAGAACAGCCTAATAACAAAGATAAACGCAGAATGGTTTCTCCTATTTACATAACAAAAATAAAATCTTACAATATGTGAACTGGTGGAACAGTGCGGTAATGAAATACTTGCTGGCCAGTTTTGCAGCTGTCGGAAATCAGTGCTGGAAGCGACGGCTTCACAAACGAAAACAGCAGAAACTTCAGACGGCTTCTTGATTTCGTACTGCAGAAAGAAACGACTAGTCTCGATACTCGAAGGGCGAGTTCCTCCTCAAAACCATTTGTAGGACGTTTCTTCTATGAAAGGGGTTGCTCAGCGTCGAGATCTCTCTCTCTCTCTCTCCTCTCTCTCTCTCTCTCTCTCTCTCTCTGACTACGAACTGCAGACGACTTAACTTGTTTCCGTCACACTCTCTCGTGCATCCTCTTCCTCTCTTATCCTTCGTCTCTTCCTTATTCTCTTATCTCCTCTGATGATTTTTCTCTGATGATTAGGTTTCTCTACTTCCTCAGGGCATATATATAGATATATATACATATATATATATATATATATATAGATATATATATATATATATATATAAATATATAAATCATAAATATATATAGATATATATATATATATATATATATATATATATATATATATACTATATATATACTATATATATATGATATATATCACGGCGATTTGGGGCGGGGCTGAAAAGGGCAGAGCGTAACCACCGAACGTCGTCTCCCGTTAGGAACTTTTTAGAAGGATCCAGACGAAAAGTTACAATACACGGCGTTTCTGACGACTCGACGGCGCGTGTCGAGTTCCATAACACACCTGGGGATTCTAGAACAATCATGAGAACAGACTCCTCCAACACATGCGCGAATGCCTCCTAGCTGCAGACCTACTCGAAGAAGATGCATTTTCCTTTCCTTTAATATATGATACTTCGCTATGCAGCTACTACCATGACAAACAGCCCCAGTTTTTTTCCCATGACCCTAGGTTAGGTTAGGTTAGGCTAGAATAGGTCAAGTTATTGCCCATGAGGATAATTTGGGTGTGAGAGAATGTAAATATAATCAAAAATAATTTTATTATTTAGAATCTCCGAAGCTTGGTAGAGAAAGGTAACCCGGACTCAAATTCCTGAGA
>NC_061105.1:11386471-11391471 GCF_015104395.2 Macrobrachium nipponense | reverse complement strand
AAACTTATATCCTCTTGTGGTGGCGGGGTGGGCTAAGGCTTCACTGTCGTCATGGATTTGAAGGTGTCGATGGTTTGTGCCTGTAAGCCGGCAAATCTATTATCGCCTAAAAAAATTCCCCTTCTGTTAAACATATATGAAAATATATTAATTCTGAGGTAGAGCAAATTAGATATTAAAGGACATTTATAGCTCGATATATGTAAATGAATCACGGTAATGTGATATGACTTATATATATATATATATATATATATATATATAATATATATATATATATATATATATATATATATATATATATATAATATATTATATATATATATAATATATATATATATATATTACGTATATATATATATATATATATATATATATATATATATATATCATATATATTTATATATATATATTATTATATATATATATTTAATAATTATACTCAGCTACGACAGTAGAATGAATCTCTTATTATAAAATTTCGTCATGAGCGGTTGACAAGTAAAAAAAAAACATACCAAAATCATACACGATTTGATTTTTATTCTGAATATTGTCTTTTTATCTTAAAAAAATAGGAAAAAAAACCTTCGGAGATAAAAGCAAACCTACAAAGTCAGAGAAGAGCCGAGGAGAATCACCCTGATCATCCGCCCTAATATCTCTCTAGCTTCATAATTTCTCTCTTGAATTTCTCGAAGAAGACGAGGAAGAGAGGAGGAGGAGGAGGAGGAAGAGGAGGACGAGCCCCCGATTAGAACCGGCCCAAATTATGGTAATTCGTGGCGCGAATTCGCCCACTGAAAAAGTATGAGCGCATTTCATATTAAGTTGGATGAGCGAAATTCGCCACAGAGCTCAATTTTTTTCATTTCCAGTGGCCACGAACGATCGAGTCTTCAACTTAAAATGGCCTCAAGATGTTTCAGAAGAATTGACTTGTGGGAAATTTTCCTCATTTTACTTCTTAGGTGTGTGTGTGTGGGTGTGTGTGTGCGTGTGTGCGTGTTTAGGGGGGAGGGGGTTGTGTGTGGGAGCGGGAGGGGAGGGGAGGAAGGACCAGCTGCCGAATGCTTCAACAGAAATGAAGAAGATTGGAGTAAAAGGTAGAATCTTTATTCTTTCTTTACTAAAAAAAAAAAAACAAATAAATAAAAAAATAAGCCACCTGATATTTTCAAAGAGCAATATTAACATTGAAAAAAATGACGTCATTTGTTTATTGCTAGGATGAAAAAAATATTATTATAAAATCTTTCACTGAAAACCTCAACATTTTTTCGAACAGGATTTAAGGTCAAATCATATTTTCTTAAGAAGATAAAACTCATGGGAGATTTTTATTAGGGTGTTACTAAATGCTTAAACTGTACCTCAGAAGAACTATCCTGTTCCCGCAGATTCATGATAGCCATCCACTCGCTAAAAAGTTAGATGTTATATAAGTAGATCCGACAAAGACGGCAAAATTGTAATAATGGACAAAGACTTCTACCTCGACAAAATCACCAGCTCCTTAGCGACACATACTTTTAACGAAAAACTGACGAAAAATCCCCTCCAGAACGTTCCCACAGAATTTTTTTCGGAAAGTAAGATTAATTGGCCAAGACAAAAAGAGTATTGAACTATTAGAGAAATTTAAAGTAATTAATCCTAAATTACCCTACTTTTATGGTCTTCCCAAAACTCACAAAGACAATCTTCCATTCAGACCCATCGTTTCATGCGCCGGAGCTTTCAATTACAAAATTTCTAAATGGTTAGCTGGCCTCCTTTCTCCTTTTTTAGGCACTTTTTTCTCCCAGTCACATCAAACATTCGAAGACTTTTGTCACAAATTCAGAGAAGCACATATAACCACTTCACAACATAAAACTTTTAAGCCTTGACGTCAGACTCCCTATTCACAAAAGTACCAGTACAGGACGTTCTTCAGTTTTTAAGGGAAAAATTATCCCCCTATTCAGATCATTTCCCTTTGGCACTTGACAAAATAATAAAGTTAGTTGAATTATGTGCATCTAATAACGTAATTTTCATTCGGGGAATCATTCTACAAGCAAAAATTCGGGTGTAGTATGGGTAGTCCTTTAAGTCCTGTTCTAGCCAATCTGTACATGGCAATAAACGTTTGGAAACTACAGTAATAAATGCAATAAAACCCAAAAACATGCTGTGGATGAGATACGTGGATGATATCCTAACATTTTGGGATAATAGGTGGGGCAATTTCAATGAATTCCTCTCGAAATTAAACACATTAGTGCCCAGCATCAAATTTAAAGTTGAATGGGAAACACAAACAACAAAATTCCTTTTCTTGATGTTTTAATAATCAGAGATACGACAGAATACAAATTTACCATATACAGAAAACCAACGTTCTCACTTTCATACATTCACTACTTTAGCTATCATGACATTTCTATCAATAGGTGTAGCTAGTAACTTGTTCTTAAGAGCCTTACGAATTTGTTCCCCAGAATTCCTGGAAAAAGAATTTGAACTAATTCGCAAGCAACTTTCGTATTTAAAATATCCTGACCATATAATTGAGAAAGCAATTCACAAAGCTAACGTAATTTTCTACCGACCCCCTAAAGACAAGACCAGAGACACACCCACCCAATAAATAAAAATAAAAATTCCCCACCTGGAGACGATTAAGAGAGTAACTCACACCCTTGGGAAATCCAACCCTTTTGCATTTACCTACCCAAATACCTTAGCCAAATCCCTGATTAACGTCCAACAAAAGACATCTCCAAAGGACTCTGGGTATACGAAATCCCATGCCAGGACTGTGACCAATCTTACATCCGGATTTACAGGTAAATCCCTTCCCCAGAGATTAATACAACACAAACGGTCAGTTAGGTATATGGACAACAGAACTCGGCTATTTTCAACCATATAAATGAACATAACCATAGAATAAACTGGAATTTGTCACGTGTAATTTATAGCAGCAACTGCCGGTACAAGAGTCAAATGATGGAATCGGCCTTAATAAAAGAAAGAAGCAGGTAATGAACATCTCAAAGGGAATTGGACATGCGGACATCGTCGCACAACGTGTTCAGTCAACCAACGCTTAAGAAGATTAAAGGAAGATTATCAGCGGGGGTGAACCTAAATTGGCGTTACTTGTGGACGAATCTCTTGGTATAAATAAACAAAACAAAAAAAAAAACCAACCCCTTTTCCTGTAAACTTTTTTCTCATTCATATACCGTGAAGGAGAGAGGACACCAGTCCTCTGAACAAATATAGTACTTTTTCTCTCTACATGTGTTTTGGTTTTTTATGGGCTCCTTTTATTAGATGGAAACTCTGTTGTTACAGAACATTTTTACCAGTCATATATATATATATATATATATATATATATAATATATATATATATATATATATATATATATGTATATATATATATATATATATATATATATATATATATATATATATATATATATATATATATATATATATATATATATATATATATATATATATATATTATATATATATATATATATATATATATATATATGTATATGCCTTATACTATAAGAGAGAGAGAGAAGGAGGGAGAAAAAATATGGTGATATGTGGTTATTGGTGATATGGAGGTGAATATTTTTATTGCCGGAGTGTTATTAATATCAATATGGTGATATGTGTGTGGCATTAATCTTAATCTTTGATGGTGAATCTTTTTGTGGTTATGATTTTTGGTGGTGATCTGTGATTTTACGAGCCAAAGAGGGGGTATTGTGGTTCCTTTTGGTGTTGTGGCTCTTAGGTGGGTGGCATTACTGCATTGTGGTTTTATGGAGGTGTTGTATTTTTATATTCACCAGTGGTTATTTTGGCGGTATATAACTGCGGAATTGTGGTTTACTGTGGTTTATCCCGTATAGATAATAATGTGTTTTATATACTTGGAGTAATATCATTGGGGAGTTATGTCTTTTAGGACAATTTTTTTGGGCACCTTTGGCGATATCCTGGAGATAAGTTTGTGAATGTGGTTATATGGTGTTAGTACAGAATATCTGGAGAATAATAGTTTCTGGTGTTGCAAGTCTGACTAGACAAATCTATAGTGCAGTTCGAAGCACATGAGGTGTTCACAGGTGGGTTTTTGCTGATTATGCTGTGATGAGTCCGGTTGCTGACCTTTTTCCTTTGGAGTTGATTACTTGGAGATTTGCAATATTTTCGGGGATGTTGATTTTAGCATTCCACGGAGATGCACTATGTAAGGGGGTTGTTTCCGGTCGTTTCTGGCCGATGAGATTGTTGCGCTAGCAAATTCCATAACGATACATACTGCATTTTTGGGGAAAGTTCTCTTGTTATTGTTGCTATTATTTTTTAAAATTTCTTTTCCTACGAGAGATGTCGTAATTGGGGCTAAGCTTTAAATAGCATTTCTATTTTACACAGGAGATATAATTTATCGGGGTATGTGAGTTAGATAGAAGGGGTGTTCGGCATTATGTTTCATGGAGGTTAATTATATAAACAGTAAAAGGTTTCTTACTGATTTTGTGGGTTAATGAAATATCAGAGCTTGAGAGAACATTTTTTAGTGATAATTTGGGGCTGGTTTTGTTACGTTATTCTCGAGCTCATTTTCTTTTTTTTGTACTTGTGAGTAATGATGAGTTTAAAATGTGGGGACAGTAGTCCGTAGAGGTTTTTATGATTTCTCACCTTGCCAGTTTGGGGTGGTTTGTGCTAATTTATGTATGGTGTTGGCGAGTCTTTTTTTTTTATATTGTTGGAGAATTTAATATTTTCTTTATGGGGTTATAGTTGGCCTTATATATATATATATATATATATATATATATATATATATATATATATATATATATATATATATATATCATTAATAGTGATTTATGGTTTAGCGATCTTATGAAGTTCCTTCACAAGTTAGAAATTAGTTCAGTGGTTATATTAGTGGTGTCTATTGGAAAACGTTC
>NC_061105.1:11368971-11381471 GCF_015104395.2 Macrobrachium nipponense | reverse complement strand
TAGGAGCGTGCTCGTAACATACTAAGTGATTAAATGCATAAAAAGATTCTGTTACATACCCTTGTTGACATATTCATAAACAAAGATAAATGCATGGAAAATATAGATCCATGTTTGGTAATAATAATGATTATGTACCCAAATATAATAAAATGGTAAAAATCAAAACATGTATACATGATTAATATGATAACATGTAACCTGATTAAGAATAATGGTTTTACGAAATAATGATTATAGCATGATCATGGATAATTGTTAAAGAGTAACTTGTCACTCTTTATAATAGATAAATATAATTGTATAATAGTATAACAATGTAATTCTGCAGAAATTCAATATATAGGGCTGATATTTTATTAGGTGCCCGAAAAATACCTTTAGGAATATATTAATGTATAATATTGGGCTATAATGATTTATTAGGCGCCCTGGAGATACTTTAACTGTTCAAATGCAAAGGCGTGAGTCTTTCTTGTCCTACATTGTTGCCAGCATACGGACCGCTTTTCACACAACACAATTCCAGACAATTCCTAGGCACGAACTGAAGTGGCCAGGTTCAGGCGGCCCTAAACGCAAACGACTTGAGTTTAAAGGGTACGTCATCCAGACGGGCCAGTACGTTCCCTTGGAGATCCTTCTGTTTACGCCTCAGCCTACGCCAAGCAAAGATGTTGACGGCGATAACCAATATGGCCGTCACGCTGAACACGGCTAGCAGAATGTAGTAGCGAAGATGTTCTCCACCTGCATAAGTCGATGACGCGTGGGTCATCTCAGCCAGTTGCGTCAGACGATGAGCTACTCGCGCGTTGTATGGGAGAGGTAGTGATGGGATGATTGTTTGTAGCCCACGTGTAGTTCGCGAAATACGCCTTCTCACGTATTATCGTTGACCCCTCTGACGGTATAATTTGTAGATTTCCCCGTACAACCATCGGCTGCTACGAAGATAGGGGCATGGGCGGTGGATGTGTCCGGACACACGACGTCGAATCCGGCCTTATCATAACGGATCCAGGACCCAATTATTCATCCTGTAATTGAATTTATTACCGTAAAAGGGATAAAGTTTCCCCAGAACAACCTTCGCTTGTATGAGAGAGAGAGCCGTTTAGCACTATGTCTAACTCACATGAATCCGTTGATATAGGATAGAATTCAAAAGAGTCAGCTGTACAAATTTTATTATTCATGGCTTCTGAACAGTGAGTGAGTTTATTCTAAGTCTTTTAATGAGTTTAATGACTGTAAATGATTTCTTTATCAGAAGAATCAGTTACATGCCACCCTGTTAAATTGGTATATTAATGGGATTTGGAGTTATTCGTCATAAAAGTAGGAAACGGTGCTGATTTTGTATGATTGCCAAGCATCGGAAGAATCAAAAGGAATCGTGATCATAATTCTATAATTTTCTACGCTGACTTGATATTACGGCCTATAATAGAATTCTACTTTATGGGCATCCAATAAAGGAATATAACCTAGCTTCTCCCGTCCGTTTTCTAAAGTTAACGTCAGATCTTTTTATAGGCATGAGGTGAGGAGATAACACACCCTTTGTTGCTAACGTAATTGCTTCTACGTAATCTTTTGACTTTTCAATAAAATGTGATATTTTCACACGGATATGATCTATTTTCGAACTATAGTAAGCTAAAGTAGCCAGCAAATGTTGAACTTCCATGACCTGATCGATATTATTTGAATGTTCATTAACGATATTCATTATTTGATTGATCGAAGATAACTGGCTGCGAAGTTCTGATAAGGCCAGTTCCGTTTTGTGTTGCAAAACTCAATTCTTTTATTTTGATTATTTATCTTGAGGCGATTTGAGATTCCTAAGCCTAGATTCGCAACTGATCCTAAGATGTTTTTTAGTCCAGCTAGAATAAGCGGGTTGCGGCGTTCAAGAGTATTGTGCCGCACGGACCACATCAGCAGGTCACGAGCGAGTTCTTCTGCCTCGGCGGTTTTATTTTGTATGTCATAAGACAACATTTCTGCGACGCTTAGCGTTTGAGCTAGTGAAATCTCTGAGTTAGCATGAAAATTACGTTCATGCATTTCCTTAAGGGAAATACCAAACCTCATCAGGTCATTCTTTAAGTTAAGGACGTCATCTTCAGGTAGGAAAATAGCATGCATATCTACCTCGATAACAAATATTACTTGACACGATGAATACATCATCGATTCTCTCGATAATCGAGCCATGATTAAATTCTATGTCTTTAGTCCTAGCACTCTTTCCATACAACAAAGATGTCTGAATACACAATATCACTCCCAACAATAACAGATTCATTTTTGAAAACCTGCAATGAGTAAAACAGATGTAATAACTCGCGTAAAAGAATAGGTTACATACAATATGATTAATAGATATATATATATATAAATTATTATACAAGTTTCATAAATACAACCATTTTTTCCCTCACTCCATCTACCTTCTTTAGATTCTGATATGTGCCAATGGGACTATTCTCACATCAGTGGGTTTGGATACATTTTGAACCCTAACTCTATTGGCCGTTAAATTTTCTAAAATGTTAAACGGGCCTTCAAACTTAGGTGTCAGTTTATAATTTAAACCTTTACGCACGTATACTTGTATGTATACCTGATCGCCCACGGCATATGTTCTAGTTGGCTTAGCTATTTTATCATGATTTTTTTTCATTATGATCTGTTCTTCTTCTAAATTCTTACGAATTATATTATATCGACTTATGCTTGCATCCATAACATCCTTTAGAGGATTTGATAAATTAGTTGTAGGCTTTAAGATGTGAAAAGGCGTTCGGGCCGGGATACCGTACAGTGCCTCGTGCGGTGTCATTTTAATAGACACGTGATACGAGTGATTAAGTGTGCTTAGTAACCGCAGGTATGGCAATGTCCCAGTTGGGATCTGCCCCCCCTAAGGTGACCCCTTCTTAAAATGTTTAAAACCTTACGATTTGCCCTTTCCACTAGCCCATTAGACTCTGGGTGATAGATCATGGTATTGATTTTCTTTATACTAAGGAATTCGCACAAGGAGTTAAGGAAATGATTATTGAACTCCCGCCCGAGTCTGAGATAATGATGTGTGGAATTCCATGTTTACAAATGTAGCACTCGTAAAACTTCCTAGCGCACTCAACCGCGGTTTTTGTTTTAAGCGCTATAAGTTCTGTATATCGAGTCAAAGCGTCTATAATTACTAGGAGGTGCTTATTTCCTCTGTCCTGACTCGTAAAATCCTGTTTAATAAATCTAAATGTACTCCTTTCAAAGGTTGATTTGGCAACTGGGGTTAAGCCCCTGATACTGACAGGTGTCTTCGTGTGGTGCCCTTTGTATTCTTGACAAGTGCGACAATTTGCTATGTGCTTTTTTATATCTCTAAGCATCGTATGCCAATAAAATAAGGATTTGGCTTTCTGTGACATCAAGGTATAACCCGGATGTCCGTGCAGTGGATTTTTTCATGCAACCACTTTAGACAGTGGGTATGAGTGAGATAGGCACCACCACCTGGTTGTTATTCAACTGCGGTGTGTTGCGGGTTTTCCTCGTCACAGATTCTACACAGGATATTTTCCTGTAGGATATAATTCTGCTGCTTATACTTTAGGTATTCTTTTTCCTTCGGATTTCCGTTTAACGCAATGATGATTTTTTCTATTTGCGGATCTTTTCTTTGTTCCGTCTGTAATAGTTCAGCACTCCAGCCCAGATCTTCCTGTTCGGATATAGTTTTAACAACGGGCATGGAGGTTGAGATATCTATTAATTCAGCTAATGGCTCGGTACAAGATGAAGAGGGGTTGCGTGATAATGCGTCCAGCAATGATATTTGCTTTCCCAGGTAAATACCCGATCCTCGCGCCAAAGTCCTGAATGATCATGTGCCACCGAGTTCGCTTGGGGCTGTGACTAAAGCCTTTAAAGAAGTCGGTTAGGGGCTTATGATCAGTGAGAACCTTGACGGGATAACCGTATATTATGAACTTAAAGTGCACGAGTGAATTAACAATAGCGAGCCCTTCCTTGTCATTACTGCATATTACTTTCGGAAGGTCTCAGTTTACGTGAATAAAAAGCTATAGGGAAAAACTGTCCTATCATATTGTTGAAGCAATACCCCACCTACTCCTAGGTCTGAGGCGTCTGTTGCTATGAAAAATTCCTTATTGAAGTCAGGAAATTTCAAGATAGGAGAACTACACAGTTCATCTTTCAATTTATCGAACGCCTGTTGATGAATTTCAGACCATACGAAATCTACGCCCTTTTTTATAAGATCGGTTAGGGGAGCGGCTATGATTGAGTAATTGCGGATAAAGCGGCGATAGTATCCGCTGCACCCCAAAAATTGCTGTATTCCCTTGACGTTAATAGGTATCGAAAGTTACGGATAGCCGACACCTTATCGTGGACGACTTTAAGACCTTCACTAGAAACCGTGAAACCTAGATAGACTAGTTCTGTTTAAAAAATTCACACTTACTTATCTTTACCCTTAAATTATGCTGCCTTAACCTTTGTAACACTAACTCCAATTTACGTAAATGCTCTTCTAATGTGGTTGGAAAGATTACTAAGTCATCCATGTAGGCATGTAGGATATCTCCCAACAAGTCTCCAAACACGACGTTTATCATACGAGTAAAAGTTATAGGAGCACAACGTAAACCAAAAGGCATACGCAAAAATTCATAATGTGCCCCTGGGCTGTGCGAAGGGCAAGGTCATGTGTGTATGGGATACTTTCTTGTTCCATCGGAATCTGATGAAAATCCTTTTAGTAAGTCTAGGCTTGTGAAATATTGATTCTGGCCTAGTAAAGATTAGGATATCATCGGTACATGGTACTGGGAATCTGTCAGGAATTGTTTCTTCGTTTAAACGACGAAAATCTACGCATATCCGCCAAGTTCGATCTTTTTTCGGTACTACTATTAACGGAAAAGGTTATAAGGGCTGTTTGATTTACCTAATGACTCCTTCCTTTAACATTTTACCTACTTCCTCTGTTATCTCATTCTGAAATTTCATAGGAAGTCTGTACGAAGGTACATAGATTACTTTCTGTTTGTCCTTGAGCCTGATTTGATGTTCTATGACATCCGTTTTTCCTAAGGTTCCCTCCGTAGTGGAAAAAACATCATGATATTTTAGTTAAAAGATTCAAAAATTTCTGCTGAATTTCTTCTTCTTGAATATCTTTATTGATTTTGTTCTTTATAGATTGCAAAAAGGTTTCATCCGCGACTGATTGAGCGTGATTTTATCTCAGCTACGGTAAGAATGCGATGTTTATAAACTTCGGCATCCAAGATATGTTGATTTTTGTGGATTACTAAAGTGGTATTCAAAATGATTACAGACTTCGATATTACATTGCTGTTGTGAGCCGACTGTATAAACGGCTTGTGTGACGGATAATCCGTGTGTTTTCAGAGTTTCGGAAAGGATTAATGTTTCAGATCCTGGCAAGGTTCTTTTTTTACACGCACTAATATATTGAAAGTTACGTTAGGTTCGAGAGTTTGCGTGCAAGCTGATATTACGGGTGAGCGAGAGTTCTGTTGGGTTGCCTGTATATTTCTTGGTTCATGAGACAGGTGATTGGTTCCGTAATGTAAGTGACAACTCTGTCTGTCTCTTTATTATCTAAAACTGATTTTAGGGTATTAGAAGACCTATAGAATTTCCCTTTGATATACACGCCGTGTTTTGCAGGTGCTAAGATAATATTTTGAGTGCCCATAGACGGGTATCCGATAATTACTGCGGGATACATATTAATGTTTTGTACAACGACAAAGGTATCAGCAAACGTGCGCTTACCGACCTGTACTGTACATGAGTTACGCCCACAACATTTAATTCATTATTCCCAATGCCTGAGAGCCTTATTCCGGACTTTTTCTATAGGGAAATTTGAAAAGAGTAAATGATGAGTCCTTAAATCCATTATATTACGTGGACTAACAGAATCAAAGAACAAAGTGAATGACTTATGGTCCAAATTTTACTGCATGTAAGGTTGGTCGCAACTCGTTTTGACTAATAATTGCATGAATTTGTTGCAAATCTACGGGAACCTGCACAGATTTTTTTGATTCGGCCGTGTGTTTCATAGGAAAATCAATTGTCTCACAATGATCTTGATAAATGATTAAACTGATTATTTGATACAAAAGATGTTGATATTGATGACCCAACATCGCCCTCTCCCCCCTTGGAGTGAACTACGTGGTATTTGTTTTGTTTATCACACCCTGAAAATTCGCTTGCCCTTGCGAGTTCTGGCTAGACGGCCCAGGAACAGAGGTACCTGAAGCACGATTTGTTTGTTTCTGCTGTTGTGCAGAATTTCCGTTTGGTTGTTTTCTTCTTATAGTACTGAGGACCCTTCTTTTTATTTGCACTAGCAACTGGTTGCGTGTTTGTAGCGTTTGTCTGTTGATTCCTCGAGTAGCAACGGTTATATGAATGAGTTGAAACTATTGTGTATTGAACAAAAACGCGTCCGACAGTCTGAAATCATGTGACCTGGTCGTTTACAGTTATAACAAACCATCCCTGCAACTTGATTATTATATGTACCACATGTTTACTTGTTGTGGCTTGTTCTCATTTTTTGCAAAAACTTGAATGAGCGAAGGATCTAGGTCGGTACATTTAGACATGTGTTTTTTGATTTGTTTATACACATCTAATTCCGTACTGTCGGGCTGCAATTTTTTATCAAAACACCGTACTAACGCTTCAGGCAACATTACAGTGATAGACGTAAGGTAGATCCAAACGGATAAAATCTTTCACTTTGATGTTAGCACCCGCAACCCACCCGGAGTTACATAAACTATCCTGATATTCATTTAGCCGGTCGGCAATTAGCGCCGCCCGCTCGACAACATTGAGCTGAGTCATGGAGGCTTGGTTAAGGATATTTCTCAAAGCCAATACTACATCTAAAGCCTCTTCACCCCCATACACGGCACGTAATCTTATTTTGAACTCGTCCCATGTAAGCGCTTCTTGGAAAGAAACCCCCCTTAGATACGCACTTGCGTCGCCTTTAGCGAAGTCTACGAAGCTCTTGGCCTCCTGTAATTGTACTGCTGGGTCTGTGATGCTTTTTGCATTTAAATGAGCGTCTACAGATGAGATCCATGCCTCAACATTTTGAGGCAGGAACCCATTGACCCGACCTTGAAAAGGGACGATCGCTGACCTCGCGCTAACGAGAGTCACCACGTTGGGGTTGCCAGCCGGAGTGGTTGCCATTTCGGCTTTCACTTTTTTCTTATCACTTCTATTCCTTGCAATCCTATCAAAATATCTATAAGAGTACACTCGACCACTACGTAAACGCATAAGCAATGTACTGTATAAGTATGTTATAATAATAGGAAAATCCCCCAAAAGATACAAAAATACAGATAATATGATAAAAATATTATACGGAGAATTCCTGCAAGAAATGGTTAATGACAACTGGAAAAGAAAAGAAAAAAAAAATTAATCTGCGGGCGAGAAACCTCGTGATTGAAGATAGTTCTGTAATGAAGGAAGATTAATATGGCGAACAACTCACCCCAGAATACTGGGACGATCGACTCTTGATGAACAACACTTCACTGAGGAAAAGGACCTGAATAGATAAAAATGGTACTTAGCTCCAGATTATATTGCGAAGGATTGTTGACATGGGATGACGTCTCGCGTCGGAAGTCGTGATGACGTCACGGTCTTCTTCTCGTTGCACGATGCTCTGGGAAGTCCAAGATTGATGACGTCACAGCCTCCGTCCTTGCACTACTGCGTATAGCTGTCCACTCTGCGTCCTTGCTTGCTCGAACGGGTGATGTTCCCTGTGTTTGTTTTCTTCTTTCCGTTGATGTTCAATGCTGCTCTCGTCCGGTGTAGATTCTCGAGATAAGTGACAACAGTTGCTCAAACGTCAGTGTTAAATGCTTGTATCTCGATGAAGGAACATAGTTGCGTCTTCATAAACTGTTCGTTGATTGAAGATCCCGTTTCCTCTGTTTCGTTTGATGTTGAAGGTGGAAGTTAGTTCTTGTAGACCTTCGGTCGGCTGATATGGGTCTTGTTAATTATGTTCTTCGTTTATTAGCTGCCACCATTTTCTAATGTCTTATCGCTTGGCGATAGACTTTTTGTTTTTTTTCCTTACGGCTGTTATCCGTAAGTAATGTTTGGTTCCTCTCATCTCCCTTGGATATCTTAGTAGAGAGGTTCTTTCTTGTCTAGAGGAGATGATTCAAACAGGCTAGTTGAACAAGTTAACAACTTTATTCTGTACTCCCATACTAGGAGATGCAGCTCGGTCGGACGACCGATATGTTTGACTGTTGGCGTGAAACTGCCATTCTAAAGCATCGCGTCGATAGCGGAACATTAGCTATCTCAGCAATTCATATAAAAACACATACGTAGTTCGCCGGCTCGGAAGTTACAAGTTTCCGGCGTAGGTTAACAGGTCAACCTCTTCCCATGGAAGTTGTTGTGCAAAGTTATCATAACATAAAAATGTTGACAAGCTTTGAGCTAGATCAGGCTACTGCAGACAACGCATAGCATAATCTAAGGTGTGCTTGGTCACGTAGAACCCTCCTAATGCCATGACCCCAGGTCACTGGTTTATATATAATGTAATTCTTACATATATATATATCTTTTTTGGGAAATTCTTCCTTTCAGCTCAACGAAAAACTTACATAAAATATCCGGTCGAAAACACTAATGCTTTGATTCAAGAGCAGCGATCCTTGTTTTTTCCGAGTTGGACAATAGATAAAAAAAAAGGTGGCTTTTGATACGACAATCATTTTTGAGGAAATAACTCATCATCGAGAATAATAATTTGGCATCGCATCAAACGAAAACAAATAAACAAATAAAGGGTGATTTTTTTTTTTCTAGATATGGTCGTTAAATAACAATTATTTTTTTTTATTTCCTTTTAACCTCGCGCTTCAAAAAGGAATTAAACGAAGACTGAAATGAGGGCGGCGACCTTTCGCATTTCGGGAAAAGAGGAAGGCCGGCAGTAGAGTCATGTACTTTTGGAAGTACGGAATCTTTCGCTCTCGAACGCTGAACCAATTAAAAAAATGAAGGTTGAAAACGTATCTGTGAAGTATCAAGCTGTAAACGACGTATTCTCTCTCTCTCTCTCTCTCTCTCTCTCTCACACTCCTCTCTCTCTATGTATATATATATATATATATATATATATATATATATATATATAATATATATATATATATATATATATATATATCGATTTAAGGTTTTTATTAATCATCTCTCTCTCTCTCTCTCTCTCTCTCTCTCTCTCTCTCTACTCTCTCTCTCTCTCTCTCTCTCTCTATATATATATATATAATATAATATATATATATATATATATATATATATATATATATATATATTAATATATATATATATATATATATATATGTATGTATAAATATACATATCTCGATTCAAGTTTTTTTTTATTATCATCTGCTTGGAAGCAACAAATAAACCTTAGTGTACGAGTTTAATGCGTTACGATAGAACCACCGCATCTCTCTCTCTCTCTCTACTCTCTTTCTCTCTCAAGAAATGTACTCTTAAAACAATCGGACACTTTGTGTATTTTCTCATTAACGTTGGGTACGTCCAGATGCTTTTTCATAGCGTTAGCCATTGCGTAAAAAATTAATCATTCCGAAGATGCAGCGTTGTATTTTTCTTTATTTTCTGGCAAAAGAAAACGGAATCATATAAAGTGTTTGAGCATCATCTTTCTAATAGTCTCTGATATATGTACTTTCAATGTACTCTGTAAACCTCTACGTAAATCTTTACAATTCAGGTCTTTATTATTATTATTATTATTATTTTTTTTTTTTTTTTTTTTTTTTTTTTTTTTTTTTGCTCTATCACAGTCCTCCAATTCGACTGGGTGGTATTTATAGTGTGGGGTTCCGGGTTTGCATCCTGCCTCCTTAGGAGTCCCATCACTCTTCTTACTATGTGTGCCGTTTCCAGGATCACACTCTTCTGCATGAGGCCCGGAGCTACTTCAGCCTCTAGTTTTTCTAGATTCCTTTTCAGGGATCTTGGGATCGTGCCTAGTGCTCCTATGATTATGGGTACGATTTCCACTGGCATATCCCATATCCTTCCTATTTCTATTTTCAGATCTTGATACTTATCCAATTTTTCCCTCTCTTTCTCTTCAACTCTGGTGTCCCATGGTATTGCGACATCAATGAGTGATACTTTCTTCTTGACCTTGTCAATCAACGTCACGTCTGGTCTGTTTGCACGTATCACCCTATCCGTTCTGATACCATAGTCCCAGAGGATCTTTGCGTGATCGTTTTCTATCACTCCTTCAGGTTGGTGCTCGTACCACTTATTACTGCACGGTAGCTGATGTTTCTTGCACAGGCTCCAGTGGAGGGCTTTTGCCACTGAATCATGCCTCTTTTTGTACTGGTTCTGTGCAAGTGCCGGGCATTCACTTGCTATGTGGTTTATGGTTTCACTTTTCGTATTGCACTTCCTACATATGGGAGAGATGTTATTTCCGTCTATCGTACTTTGAACATATCTGGTTCTTAGGGCCTGATCTTGTGCCGCTGTTATCATTCCTTCAGTTTCCTTCTTTAGCTCTCCCCTCTGTAGCCATTGCCAATTGTCATCGCTGGCTAGTTCTTTAGTCTGTCTCATGTATTGTCCGTGCATTGGTTTGTTGTGCCAGTCCTCTGTTCTTTCTGTCTTTCTCCTGTCTCTGTATATTTCTGGGTCTTCGTCTGCTTTTATTAGTCCTTCTTCCCATGCACTCTTTAGCCACTCGACTTCACTGGTTTTCAGATATTGCCCCAGTGCTCTGTTTTCGATGTTGACGCAGTCCTCTATACTTAGTAGTCCTCTCCCTCCTTCCTTTCGTATTATGTATAGTCTGTCCGTATTTGCTCTTGGGTGTAGTGCTTTGTGTATTGTCATATGTTTCCTGGTTTTCTGATCTATGCTGCGGAGTTCTGCCTTCGTCCATTCCACTATTCCTGCGCTGTATCTGATTACTGGCACTGCCCATGTGTTTATGGCTTTTATCATATTTATTATTATTATTATTATTATTATTATTATTATTATTATTATTATTATTATTATTATTATTATTATTATTATTATTATCCAGTGGTTGGAACCTACTCGTATGGAACAAACTCGACACAGGGACGACTGACTTGAAATTCAAGCTGCAAAAGAATTTGGTGTTTATTAGGAGGAAGTACATAAATTCTTCTGATCCACTGAGAATAAAAAAAAAAACAAAAAAAAAACAGGCTAATATTTATAACGTTTAGGGTTTTTTTTTTATTTGTACTTATTTATTAATTAACTTAATTATTTATTTTGATCATCCACCCTTCAATCATTAAACATGGCAAATTACAAACCCCAAGCTTCAGTAATTTTTATTCTATTTAAGGTTAAATTTAGCCATGGATCGTGCATCTGGCAGCGCTTTCCGGAGACATGGGACGGGCCCTCACTCTATCGTATCTGGTGAGCAACTGAAGTGGTGTTAATATAGCTAATGGCTTTATAAGCCATTATACGTTGTACATAAACTCGATTCTTACTTTTTTTTTTTTCTCTACTAATGCAGATTTCCTACGTTCAATCAAAGAGTACAAATAATGCGATACTTTCGTTTACAAAATAACATTTTAAATCGTTCTTTAAACTTAAGTTTTAAAAGAGAATTGCAATTTTTATTTCTAATTTTATTTCGTAGAAAGCCTGTGAAAATAATAAATTTTTAAAACTAAAATCACCATACGAGTTAATGAAGTCTTTAGCTAAATATCGAAACAGTTTTTAGTAACTGTAATGATAATCAAAGAATGAATGACACAGTAAATTCACATTTTTTTCTTTTAGGCTAAGTCTTACGAATAAAAGAAAAGAAATAGTACCCTTTTTTTTTATAACAGCCACTTTTTTCCAATTTTTCGTGTGTGATATTTTAGCTGTGAAAAAATGTCTGGAGTTGCACTAACCTGCGATATAAAATTCAGCTGGATTTTTTTTTATTTCTAGTTTTATTTTTTTTTGTTCCAGCTTCCTGACGATAACTGTTCTCGTTCAGGGACATATTTATACTGAGAATCTGAAGCTACAAAGAATTTCCTTTCGTTTCAGAAAATGTGAAAAAAAAAATTTTTTCTCCTGTTCTAGGAAGAGGCTGCGTTCGGGTTTGAAATAAAAAGGTTTATGTCCCTTTAGCACCAAAGATTACGATATATCACTCTCTATTCAGACTCTATTCTTGGGAGAAATATGATTTTTTAGTGTTCTGTGAAATAAAAATATTGAGAAGGCTTTTTGTCTGTCCATCCGCCCTAAGACCTTGAAACACCTGAGGCCAGATGGCTGCCAATCGGTATGTTGTTCAT
>NC_061105.1:11361471-11366471 GCF_015104395.2 Macrobrachium nipponense | reverse complement strand
TGGCAATTACAGGCGACCAATCAGCGGTAATTACACGAGTCAATTAACGTCGGTGGGCTCATTAGGCGGTAGTTTTAGCGAGTAGATTGACACTGGATATGTCTCTCCTCTCTCTCTCTCTCTCTCTCTCTCTCTCTCTCTCTCTCTCTCGTTGAACACGTGCGATTTGCTCTGTCGTATTTTCTCGTAAAAGTTTTGTGTTAATTTTTTGATGAATGAATGAATTTTTTTTTTAAATAGCTCGTATTTTCAGAAGCATATCATTTAACTATTCAATTATTTTATGAATAGATGAGTTATTTGGTGAACGAGGAGAATGATCAATGCTTGGTGTAATTCATAATTCATATGCGAACTGAAAACTGAATACCAAAATGGAGAAAAGAAGAAGAAAATGATAGGAATAAACAAGGTGGAGAGAGAGAGAGAGAGAAAGAGAGAGAGAGGGAGCTGAAAACTGAATACTAAAAGGGAGAAAATGAGATAATAGAAATAGAAAAGGAGAGAGAGAGAGAGAGAAAAGGAGAGGGGGTTTGAGAGAGAGCGAGAGAGAGGGGAAAAAGAAAAAAAAAAGGGAATAAAAGTAAAAAAGGGAAAAGGAGAGAGAGGAGAGAGAGAGAGAGAGAGAGAGAGAGAGAGAGAGGGAGTGGGCGCGCAATTAAGAATTTTTTGGCTGGCATTAAAGGTGTCACCTCCCAGCCTTCCCCATGGTGTTGATGAGTGCCTCTTGCAGGCTGTCTGTGGCACCGCTAAATGAACTTTTTTTTTTCTTCTTCTTCTTCTCTCTCTTTTGGATGAAATGCGATGCCAAATTCGCTTAAAATGCCGAGAAATGTCAAGAAAAGAAAGGCGCAATTTTACGAGAATTTTATGGAATATGATACTAAAATGGCGCTACTTGGCATGAATTTAGTGAACATTGATGCTCTACTTGAAATATATAAACGGAACAGTTTATTTAATGTAATTATTTATCAATATTGAAGGTGATATGACACTTGATGAATAATTTATAAGTGGTAAATTCAATGATTATATTAGTGAATAATGGTTATAAGTACCATACCTAGGGTGAGTCGTTATAAATTCAGAAGTTCAATACATAAGTATATTCAATTACAGGTGATGATAAATGAGAAAGTCTATTAATCGGTGTTTTTATTCAGACATTATCGTTGACATTTTAAGGTCTATCAATTAGTGTTTTTATTCAGACATTATTGCTGACGTTTTAAACAGAAAATTATTCTTTAAATTTTAAGGAAAATTACAGGCATTATTTAAAAAAGAAAAAATTCTTGCATCAATCTTTGCCGTATTTTTGGCTTGATTTGATCTTTACTAAGTATATTCAATAACAGGAAATGATAAATTAGGTTTATCAATGACATTGTTTTTATTCAGACGTTATTTATTGCTGACATTTTAAACAAAAATTAGTCCCTAATTTTTAAGGACAATTGTAGTAATTACATCAAAAAAAGAAAGGCTGAAGGGGGACATTAGGGCATCCCAACAAGACCGCAGTTTTTTGGGGGATAAAGGGTCAAAAAGAGGGGCTGTCTCCCTCAAAGGGGGACGTATGGTCACCCTAACCATACCCGAAGTAAATAACGGTCAAATATTACAGTTCGACACTGAAATTACAAAATGCGATTGTACACAGAATTAATCGTTGTATGATATGACTGTTGTTAAAATAAAGGTTCATAAGTAAAAAAAATTATAATAGATTGATTAAAAAGAACAGTGTACATCTGGATTGGATGGATGGAGTTATAATAAACGATTGCACTTGTTGAAATAAAGTATTAGACAGTAAAAAATAGCTAAATAAATAGATACAATGGAGTTTTTGACGAAAATAACTACAATTGGAGCAGACTGATGTATTCGACCTAACCCCACGCCCCAAATTCAAATCAATCAGTTCAAAAATTACCCGTTTATGGATAGGAGTCTGATCTCTGATCTCGAAAATTCAGCCGAAAAAAGACTGATTATGAATCTGTCTAACCAAGTTTCAACAGAATCAAGAAGAATCTCAAAGGCTGACCTTTTTAAATGACCTGTGAACTTTAAAGGTCACTCTGGCTCAGAAGTACTTCAACACAATAAAGTTGCTGCAGCAGCATTATCATATATTTGAGAGACAAAAGGCCTCTAAGTGTTGATCTACGGTCTTGAGAAATAGGGCAGGGTAAGGATGTTTTTATGCAATATAAGAACTACTCTTTGTAATAATCACCATTGTACAGGCCATGCCCATACACATATATAATAATATATATATATATATATATATATATATATATATATATATATATATATATATATATATACATATACATACATACATACATACACACACACACACATATATATATATATATATATATATATATATATATATATATATATATATATATATATATACAAAGGACGAGAGTCGAAAGGCCTCGCAGCGATTGCCCCATTGTTTAACTTTCCTTTGTCGATTTTACCTTTATTTACATGATCATCACATACCAAATTTTCGTGATTCAATTATACACACACACACACACACACACACTCACACACACACATATATATATATATATATATACAAGATATAAAGCTGATTCAAGTCAAAATTCTAATCTGCATTCAGACAGAAATGCACAAAAAAAAAATAAATAAATAGTTACAACCTGAAACGTTCCATTGTAATATTACGTCCTATTACTTGGGAAATATAAATGAGAAATAAAACTATAATCATATTAAATTTTTTTTTATTCTTCGGTGTAAAGGAAAGCCAGTCATATAACAGAAATCCAAAATGAAGAGTTGGTCCTGAATTTCAGAGAAAATATCTGCACTTATTTCACTGCAAACGTGATGAATTTCCAATGGAAATTTACATAATTGCTACACATTATCATATATTATTTAAGGGATTGTTTTTTTTTCTCTCTCTGGACATCATGACGCAACTGATCATAGTTCGTGTTCCTACGGTCTCTCTCTTCTCTCTTCTCTCTCATCTCGCATCTCCTCTCTTTCCTCTCTCTCTCGTCTCTCTCTCTCTCTCTCTATATATATATATATATATATATATATATATATATATATATATATATATATATATATTGGTACGGATATGGCAGTAGTACCAATTGCATTATTTAACTCTGTAGCACCTTCCCTCTCTCTCTCTCTCTCTCTCTCTCTCTCTCTCTCTCTCTTTGCATATATATATATATATATATATATATATATATATATATATATATATATATAAATAGATATAGATAGATAGATAGATAAACAGATATATTATGAGATAGAGACGACAAGAAAACCTGGGAGTTTCAAAGGTACGATCGATCTTTATACAAGACTGAATGCATTTTTATTTGCTTTATAAGGAAAAAGTATTTGTTTTTTGTTCCATAACACTGGAGGGTGAGATTTAAGCCAACAAGATATTATCCTCGCGTTGTTTTCATATTATAAAAGAAAATTCTTAAAAATAAAAAGCATTGTTGAAGATTTGATCTATCGTTTTTAATACAGTTGAATACATTTTTATGTATTATTATATATTATTATTATTATTATTATTATTATTATTATTATTATTATTATTTTTTTTTTTTTTTTTTTTTTTTTTTTTTTTTTTTTTTTGCTCTACCACAGTCCTCCAATTCGACTGGGTGGTATTTATAGTGTGGGGTTCCGAGTTGCATCCTGCCTCCTTAGGAGTCCATCACTTTTCTTACTATGTGCGCCGTTTCTAGGATCACACTCTTCTGCATGAGTCCTGGAGCTACTTCAGCCTCTAGTTTTTCTAGATTCCTTTTCAGGGATCTTGGGATCGTGCCTAGTGCTCCTATGATTATGGGTACGATTTCCCCTAGCATATCCCATATCCTTCTTATTTCTATTTTCAGATCTTGATACTTATCCATTTTTTCCCTCTCTTTCTCTTCAACTCTGGTGTCCTGTGGTATTGCGACATCAATGAGTGATACTTTCTTCTTGACTTTGTCAATCAACGTCACGTCTGGTCTATTTGCACGTATCACCCTATCTGTTCTGATACCATAGTCCCATAGGATCTTTGCCTGATCGTTTTCTATCACTCCCTCAGGTTGGTGCTCGTACCACTTATTACTGCAAGGTAGCTGATGTTTCTTGCACAGGATCCATTGGAGGGCTTTTGCCACTGAATCATGCCTTTTTTTGTACTGGTTCTGTGCAAGTGCCGTGCATTAGCTTGCTATGTTTATGGTTTCATTTTTCGTATTGCACTTCCTACATATGGGAGAGATGTTATTTCCGTCTATCGTTCTTTGAACATATCTGGTTCTTAGGGCCTGATCTTTTGCCGCTGTTATCATTCCTTCAGTTTCCTTCTTTAGCTCTCCCCTCTGTAGCCATTGCCATGTGTCATCGCTGGCTAGTTCTTTAGTCTGTCTCATGTATTGTCCGTGCATTGGTTTGTTGTGCCAGTCCTCTGTTCTGTTTGTCATTCTCCTGTCTCTATATATTTCTGGGTCTTCGTCTACTTATATTAGTCCTTCTTCCCATGCACTCTTTAGCCACTCGTCTTCACTGGTTTTCAGATATTGCCCCAGTGCTCTGTTCTCGATGTTGACACAGTCCTTTATACTTATTGTTATTATTATTATTATTATTATTATTATTATTATTATTATTATTATTATTATTATTATTATTATTATTTAGTAGATGCCTTGAAATTCAAGCTTCCAAGGAATATGGTGTACACGAGGCAGAATTAAGAGGAAGTAAAAGGGAAATAGAAAAAGAAGAGATACCACTTGTTAAAGTTAAGTACATCTCAGTTTAACCAGACCACTGAGCTGATTAACAGCTGTCCTAAGGCTGACCCGAAGGATTAGATATTTTGACGCGGCTAGGAACCAACTGGATTCTTGGCAACGGGACCTACAGCTTATTGTGGGATCCAAACCACATCACATCGAGAA
>NC_061105.1:11346471-11353971 GCF_015104395.2 Macrobrachium nipponense | reverse complement strand
CGAAATGTTGCCCCGCCCATCCACCAGACAGAAACCCTTTCACCTTATTCCATCGGCTCTGAAACCCATAGTAGTCAAGAAAGGCTAACAGGATTTGGAATTGTCCCCGTGGTTGCAAAACTGCATTTGCCTTACGACTTGCAACTTTATACAGTCAAAAGAAAGCCCGTGGCCATACTTACTATAGCGTGAATAGGTAATTATTCAGTTTCTAGTTTAAATCCAATGTTTATGGTCTGATTTGTATTTAGCGTGACGTGATTATAATACTTGTAATGTCATTCAGGATTTTGAACATTTCCATTAACTATTCACTATGCCACCAAGAGAGAGAGAGAACGAGAGAGATTGTATGTAAACAGTCTTTATATAACTATTTTTGTTAAAATAAGATTTAATCCAAAGTAAATACAAGCTTATATGTGCTAAAATCTCAAGCAGACCAACGGATCATCCGATATAATTTTTTTTCTTCTTCTTTAGTCTGTACGACCATATTGGATATAAAGACTTTATGAATGGCGGAACGATACATAGATGTGGGTGGGGTATCTGTGCTAGCGTAGTAATACTACTGTAGCAGTAGTGCCGCAAATTAGTAATAGCAGCAATATACATGAATTAAACGTTTAGGCCAACTGCTGGGATCCCTGAGGATCATTTAGCACTTCTTACAACTACTCGAGAAATGAGTTTTTATAGCCAGGAGTTAGATTTTCTAATACAACAATGTCCATAATAGCCTTCATTGTTATCCTGAATTATAACGAGGCCAAAGTGGGTGGAGCCTCATGAAGTCATCATTCTGACGATAATTATTGGTGAAGGTTTAAAGCCAAAATACGGTACCGTCTATTTTTTTTTTTTTTTTTTTTTTTTTTTTAGTAAATAGGTAGATAGCCGATAAATATAAATTGCTTGACATTGGATATAGCAGTTATCAAATCAAGCTTGTCTACTATGTCTGTGAAAATTACCAACTATTCCCTACATCTTGTCAATCTGATTGTGACCTATAAAGTAGATTATAATTTCTTAGGGCACTTATTTTGGGAGTTAGACTAATAATCGAAGTGTTTTTGTATTTATTAACATATTTTGTTGGTTTGTTCATTATGACAATTATCAGTGGAGAGGATTCAGAGTTCATAAAGGTGTACTGCTTTGCTTGTATTTAAATTTTTGTCATTGTTGCCGGAGGTATAGCCTTCGTTACGTATAGCCAATCATCCATCGAGAAAGAGGGAAGAAATGCTGTCATAAGTTACGTAACGAGTGCGTTCGAAACCTTATCTCTGAGTAAGTTGGCCCGTCTTCAAAAAAGTCACTTTTACATTATAAGTACCAAATTTATTCAACCTACGTAATGCAGAATACAGTCAAAATTTATGTGTAGATATAATGTGTATTCTGAATAAGCGTTATATCTATGAAATGCATAGATAAAAAGTTATTGCCAAAAAACCGTGTTACAGAAGCCCTGAATCTCATAATAGATATATCAGATATAATATTGGACCATTCTTTAAAAATAGTATGAGAACTACTGGACATACACCGATTACATCTAACTGTTCACAAACAGGAATAATAATTATTCGTTTACCATTGGTATATGACAGAATTATGGCAGGTCTTGTAAAACAACATTTACTAAATAGATATAATATTGGGCCATCTTTCTAAATATATCATGAGAAATATTGAATATATACAGATAACATTTAATTGTTCAAAAATAGAATTAGTTAAAATTCGTTTACAAATGTTATAAGAAAACATTCAGAATCTGTGGCATGTCTTCTGAGGCAAGATTTACTAAATAATAAATATATTAATATTGAACAATTATTAAAATATGGTATGGAAAATATTGAACATATACCGATAATATTCAAGTTTTAAAAGATGGAAATATCTGAAATTCATTCACAAATGTTGCAAGAACGCACACAGAATCTGTCGCATGTCTTTTAAGACAGAATTCAAGTAATTATTGGACCAGTTTTTAAATATAGTATGAGAACTACAGAACATACACCGATTATATCTAACAGTTCACAAACAGAAATAATAATTATTCGTTTACCATTGGTATATGACAGAATTGAGGCAGGTCTTGTAAAACAACATTTACTAAACAATAAATATAATAATGGGCTATCTTTTTAAATATACCATGAGAAATATTGAATATATACAGATAACATTTAATTGTTCAAAAATAGAATTAGTTAAAATTCGTTTACAAATGTTATAAGAAAGCATTCAGAATCTGTGCCATATCTTCTGAGGCAAGATTTACTAAACAATAAATATATCAATATTGAAATTTTTTTAAAATATGGTATGGAAAATATTGAACATATACCGATAATATTCAAGTTTTAAAAGACAAAAATATCTGAAATTCATTCACAAATGTTATAAGAAAGCACACAGAATCTGTCGCATGTCTTTTAAGACAGAATTCAAGTAATTATTGGACCAGTTTTTAAATATAGTATGAGAAATACCGGACGCACACCGATGATATTTAACTTTCCAAAAATAGAAATAATAAGAATTCGTGTCCAAATGTTGCAAGAAAGCATAAAGAATTTGTGTCATGTCTCTTTAAGAGAAACCAAGTAGGTAATGTCAGAAACCTGAAATTTAGTCATCTTTTTTGTGTGATAAAGTTAATTAATTCCTTCATTAGTGAAGGGCATCTCGACCGGCAATGCTTCAGCCCGTCAATTAAATTCAGGTAATAAAGTGACATTTAAAGATGACGTATCACCTCAGAGATTCTCGGACCGGCAATGCTTCAGCCCGTCAATTAAATTCAGGTAATAAAGTGACATTTAAAGATGACGTATCACCCCAGGCCGTATTTTCCCAGAGATTCTCGGAGAAGGAATAAAAGGAACAAGGCGTGATCCGACCTCCAGCGTACTCAGAGCGCGCATGCTAATTTCTACGGTCAAATCGCGCATTGTTTCACCAACGAAAATTAAAGTAGATACGCTATATTATTTTACAAATAATTGTTCTGTACTGTTTAACGAGCACAATAGTCATCTCTCACATTTTCATTCTAATAAATAAACCATAAATATCCAATCCTAAAATTCCTGTATCTTTAACTCAGTGCAAAACACCTTTTTCAGATATTTTCAGGCTTTCATAGACCTTTCCTATCACCCCCAACAAAAACCACAAAAACAACAACAAAAACAAAGTGGTTTGTAATGCTTACTCTCGAGTAAGCGAAGATGAATGTTTTCACAAAATCTATCCGAATATGGAATATCGTCAATATTGAAAATGTTGATGATAGTGATAGCTGCAACACCATTATACAACAGACTTTGCATCTCTGTTGATATATTTTAAACATCTCTCTCTCTCTCTCTCTCTCTCTCTCTCTCTCTCTCTCTCTCTCTCTCTCTCTCTCAAGAATTTTATTTCTGTTTTTTTGGAGGTAGTAAAGGCTCTCTCTCTCTCTTTCCATTTGTCTGTCTGTCTGTCTCGTTGTCTGTCTGTCTCGTTGTCTCTCTCTCTCTCAAGAATTTTATTTCATTGTATTTGGAGGTTAGTAAAGGTTTCTCTCTCTCTCCTCTCTCTCTCTCTCTCTCTCTCTCTCTCTCTCTCTCTCTCTCTCTCAAGAATTTTATTTCTTTTATATTTGGAGGTTAGTAAAGGTTCTCTCTCTCTCTTACTGTCTGTCTATCTGTCTGTCTGGCTGTCTCTCTCTCTCTCTCAAGAATTTTATTTTACTGTATTTGGAGGTTAGTAAAGGTTCTCTCTCTCTCTCTCTCTCTCTCTCTCTCTCTCTCTCTCTAAATGACTGTCTACCTATCTCTCTGTTGACCTCATTCACTCAGGAAGTTCTAAGACGAGCATTACCTACTCTCTCTCCTCTCTCTCTCTCTCTCTCTCTCTCGCTCTCTCTCTCTAAATGACTGTCTGCCTACTCTCTAGTGACCTCATTCACTCAGGAAGTTCTAAGACGAGCATATTAAACTCTCTCTCTCTCTCTCTCTCTCTCTCTCTCTCTCTCTCTCACGCACACACACACACACACACTAATTTGATTTTAATTGATTTAAAGGTCAGTAAAGGGTCTCTCTCTCTATTATATTATTATTATTATTATTATTATTATTAGTTATTATTATTATTATTATTATTATTATTATTATTATTATTATTATTATTAGATGTCCTATTGCACTGCGCTTAAATAATAATAATAATAATAATAATAATAATAAAAAATAACTCTCTCTCACACTCACACAAGACCTTCACCTTTAAAACGCGTCTGCTACGCACTAGCCAAAATAGTCTAACTGATGAGTCCCGGTCTCACCTGCGCAGGTAAGCCGGCCGTGAATGCAGGCATTAATGAGGACCTTCATTACCATTAAGCTACGGCCCCTCAGCTGAATGCAGTCGGTGCATAGAGTATACGAAATGACTAAATGAGTCTTGTTTTCCAATTTTAGAAATCGTCAAAAACAAAATGGCTTTTTTTTTTTTTTTTTTAGAGGCAAACTGTTTTAAATCTCATTCTACTCTTCTCTCTCTCTCTCTCTCTCTCTCTCTCTCTCTCTCTCTCTCTCTCTCTCTTTAATGACGCTTCTTTCGATGTGACTGATTACGAAATTTTGTTTCTCTCTTTCTCTCTCTCTCTCTCTCTTGAATTTTCCATACATATATATATATATATATATATATATATATATATATATATATATATACAATATATATAGACTACAATTGTCGTTTAATGTCCAATTCTCGCTACTTCAAGAATGTTCACCGAAGGGGTAATGTAATTGATGAATGGATTGATACCGAAGTGAGTCGAACGAGAGAGAGAGAGAGAGAGAGAGAGAGAGAGAGAGAGACTGCATTTAGCTGAGGGCCGTAGCTTAATGGTAATGAAATTCCTCATTAACGACTGCATTCACGGACTGCTTACCTGCACAGGTGAGACCGGAAACTCGTCAGTTAGGCTATTCTTGTGTAGGGTCTTTTTGTAATGTGAGATGGGTTTTTATATACTAAATAATAATAATAATAATAATAATAATAATAATAATAATAATAATAATAATAATAATAATAATAATAATAATGACAATTAAAAGCCACAGTAGTGTTAAAATACATTATTGTACAATGGTAAAAAATACAAGGAGAGACTTTCGGATACTGCTCCGTATCCCTCTTCAGTCCTACTGACGGTCAAACAATGGAGGGAGCGTTACAACAGTGAACTGGTTCAAGGCGGTTGGATGTAAGTGTTGGTCACGTAATCCCCGTTCGGTTGTATCTGTTGGCGAGACGGCTGGAACGGCGAAGTGGTCGTTCAGGTGATACCAGCTGAGCAGACACTCCATCGGTGCCATGACTTGAAGCTGTAGTAACCTCAGTCATCTAGGGCCTATGAACTCCATGCAATGAATAATGCTCTTGTTTCACATTCATTCGTTCCAGGACACAACATCAATTTAAATGGTGCCTCTGTCATTTTTAAGAGTGGGGATGTTGGTGTTCGTCGCTTAGTGTAAGGAGCTGCTATTAGAAAGGGGTGTGCTTTTGAAGGGAATAAAACTTTCACCGATGAAGATAGTTTTTATAATTGACCTCTTTGTCAACGATTTTAGGATTCATATGTCTGGTGATTGTGAGACCCCTGATGTTGCTCCCACCTCTCTTTTATCCCAGATGACTGAGGTTACTACAGCTTCAAGTCATGGCACCGATGGAGTGTCTGCTCAGCTGGAATCACCTGAACGACCACTTCACCGTTCCAACCGTCTCGCCAACAGAAACAACCAAACGGGGATTACCTGATCAACACTTAAATCCATCCGCCTTGAACCAGTTTTTTTTTTTTTTTTTTTTTTTTTTCAGTTGTAACGCTCCCTCCATTGTTTGACCATCAGTAGGACTGAAGAGGGATACGGAGCAGTATCCGAAAGTCTCTCCTTGTATTTTTTACCATTGTACAATAATATATTTTAACACTATTGTGGCTTTTGATTGTCAATATTATAGCCTCGTTACGGAGGTTCCTTAGATCAATAGTAATAATAATAATATTTTGGTAGAAGACCCTCTTTTAGGCAAATACTGTTAAAAAGGATGGCAGAATTAAGCGAGTTGATTTTATATATTGTTTTTTCTATTTTCCTTACAATTCGCTTCTCAGGCTCAGCGATGTTTCTGAGTAACAGGCCAATATTCATATTGGTAATTTTCAAAAAATTGTAAATGCTGAAGGAATCTTTTATTAGAACAGGATATCAGGTCCAGGTCAAGCAGGGGTCGTCGTCAGTGCCGGTATTATTCCGTAAGCGTAGTTCAGTTAGGGCCAGGGTCGTCTTTGGATTAAGGGCTGGTGTTGGTGCTGGTATAGCTGGTATTACGTGATCACGTAATACCAGCTATACCAGCACCAACACCAGCCCTTAATCCAAAGACGACCCTGGCCCTAACTGAACTACGCTTACGGAATAATACCGGCACTGACGACGACCCCTGCTTGACCTGGACCTGATATCCTGTTCTAATAAAAGATTCCTTCAGCATTTACAATTTTTTGGAAAAAATTACCAATATTTGAATATGGCCAGTTACTCAGAAACATCGCTGAGCCTGAGAAGCGAATTGTAAGACAAATAGAAAAAACAATATATAAAATCAGCTCGCTTAATTCTGCCATCCTTTTTAATAATAATAATAATAATAATAATAATAATAATAATAATAATAATAATAATAATAATAATAATAATAATAATAATAATAATAATAATAATAATAATAATAATAATAATAATAATAAGAGTGTTTTCCCCAGTCAATTATTGCTACATGGAAATGATAAATGACTTTTCTGCCAGAAAACCATCTTTACTATAATCACTTTTTAAGTATGATCGCAGGATTGATCCAAATATAAAGAAAATGACCATAAAATTTTGAATTTTAAATCTCGGAAAAGCTACAATAACACGAAAGCAAGGAAAATAAATTAAGAAAATAATTAAAAATAGTTAAATACAAGGTGTCTCTATATTCAAAAGAAAAAAACTTACAGTCTACCTGTAAAATTATAATAAATAAATATCGTAAAATACAACTTGTCTGTATATTTCGAAAAAATTACTTTTTACCTGTAAAATGAAAATAAATAAAAATCGTAAGATACAAGGTGTCTGTATATTTCGAAAAAAATTACTTTTTAACTGTAAAATGATAATAGATAAATATCGTCAAAGACAAGATTTCTGTATATTTCGAAAAAATACTTTTTACCTGTAAAATGAAAATAAATAAATTTCAAAAAAAATTGACTTTTTACTTGTACAGTGAAAATAAATAAAAATCGTAAAATACAAAGTGTCTGTATATATGAAAAAAAAAATACTTTTTACCTGTAAAATGATAATAAATAAATATCGTAAAATACAAGGTGTCTGTATATTTCGAAAAAAAAAC
>NC_061105.1:11336471-11341471 GCF_015104395.2 Macrobrachium nipponense | reverse complement strand
CTGTGCCATATCGTAATTTATTCTTTGTAGGTATGCTGCTTTATTGCCTCATATGTAGTATCAATGAGTATCTCTGCATCCATACTTTTATCTTGTTCTTTGTTTTCCTTATTTTTTTCTGTCATTTCATTTTTGTTTACTTCTCTTCCGTTTTCCTCTTCTTCTTCTTCTTCTTCTTCTTCCTCTTCCTCTTCTTCTTCATCCTCAACTATTTGTACATTCAATCTTGATTTAATAACATTGTCTATCCATGATAGACATGTTGAACAAAAAATTCTTGTATCTTTTCTCATATCTTGTATTACCTCAGCACACTGTGGATGGGTCGGAATGTTGCATGCAGCACATTTTCTGATTAGGTTTTGTGGATTGACTATGCTATACCAAACCTTACACAGTTTGCATGCTTTTGGCATTCTTTTTCCTAATGCGAGAGAGAGAGAGAGAGAGAGAGAGAGAGAGAGAGAGAGAGAGAGAGAGAGAATAAAATTAGCTTCTCTTTCATATGTCCTCACTGTTGAGAGAGAGATGAGACAGAGGAGAACCGAGAGAAGAGAGAAGAAGAGAGAGAGACGAGGACGAGAGAGAGAGAGAGAGGTTACTATGGTTGGTTCTCTATTTCCGGAACTGGTACCCATTTACTTTCTTTTCATTTTTATTTGCTAAATACATCTACTCAATTACTTTTGTATAACGAATAGGTAAATACATTGACTCGAGCATATCTCTACGTAAGCAATATCTCTGAGCAAGTTAATATATTCTATGTATAAGCAAGGATGCACGTAGTATATTACTAATGTAAGAATCATATCGCTTGATTCACTCACAGCTTTATTTTGGCCAATTGCTTGTTGGTGGAAAAATAAAAGGAGTCCTTTATTTAATGTTTTCCATCATTAAGAAAATAGACTTTCGTTTACTGCAATATACTGCCTGTTTTCTAAGTTACGACTTTGCACTAAAGCGTATAAGTGTCTGTGGGATCTACGCTTTTTTTCTGTTTTTTTTCTTATCATTAATTTAATCTTCCTTCATTAAAGTAATTAAACGAATAATTATATTCCTCTATCATCTGTACGTGTCTGTGAGGCAGTTGCTTATTCATTGACCACTAGGTGGTAATGTGCCGATGTTAATTTCGTAAGTTTTTATTTATAGTCAGGCGTGTTATTTGGTTAAAATATTTTCACAATGTGTAATATTACTATGCATGCTGCAAAATCTGGTTAGCCAAGTCATTATCAAATTCTCATCATTAACTATTGTCATACGATGATGTCTGCCAAAAATAGGCGAGCCTACTAATTAATGATTTTTATCTTTAGCTAATTATGTAGGCTAATGGCTTCTGACCGAGAGCAAATATGCCCATTTTATCCATGTGAGATAGTATTAGCCTTTACTTCAATCTAGAGAGATGCAGGTCAGGAGAGAGAGAGAGAGAGAGAGAGAGAGAGAGAGAGAGAGAGAGAGAGAGAGAGAGAGAGAGAGAAAGTAGGCTGATAAGAGGATTAGGACTTGTGCGGGTAAAGAAGGGGGCTATTGACTACTTCTTTTA
Source organism: Macrobrachium nipponense (assembly GCF_015104395.2). NCBI lineage: Eukaryota > Metazoa > Arthropoda > Malacostraca > Decapoda > Palaemonidae > Macrobrachium > Macrobrachium nipponense. Next base: position 11,339,910 of record NC_061105.1, on the reverse strand, counting down.
TACATGGTATAAAACTTATTATTATTATTATTATTATTATTATTATTATTATTATTATTATTATTATTATTATTATTATTATTATTATTATTATTATTACCTTTAACAAGACGTATGCAAGAACAATGCACTAGAGAGAGAGAGAGAGAGAGAGAGAGAGAGAGAGAGAGAGAGAGAGAGAGAGAGAGAGAGAGAGAGAATTCTAAACGCACCAGGTTTCACAACAGGATACTTACGCTCACAGGTAAACATGCTGAGCTGAGCAAGCCATTAGGTTAATCAGGTAAGGATCGTCCCACTGCAAGATATAAGACGACGGGGAATGTAAACTCTTGTTTTTACTTACTGAAATACTGCCTTTATCAACCTGTACATCATTTTTAATATCTAAAGAATGATAACATGGCATATATCAAGGTGAACACTTTTGTATCGTAAGAATATTCTAATAAATATTTTTCTCAATGTTTTATTTTGTGTGTATTATACTCAGAAGAAAATATCTAGCAAGGCAAATGACTGTTGATTTTGCTCCCCTTTCCTTTTCTCAATATAATAATAATAATAATAATAATAATAATAATAATAATAATAATAATAATAATAATAATAATAATAATAATAATAATTTTCTATGTCACTTTCAACATGATTCACGTTGCGTGATCTTAAATGACACAAGTATCAATCTTCTTTTCACTTGAACGTTTACCTGCTTTATCTACAAATAGAAGTGAGTGGAGGTAAATGAAATAATTAACCTCTCTCTCTCTCTCTCTCTCTCTCTCTCTCTCTCTCTCTCTCTCTCTCTTCACCTTCTCTAGCAGATACATTCATCATTCAATAGTGAATTCCGGGAGTTTGCAAACTTAAACGAAAAAAAGATAGAACTACTCCATTAACGAGTCCCAAAATGAATAATATTCATGGTCTTTGCCCATGCAACTTCTAGGCAAATTATGTAGTAAATTCCCACTAATCTACGTCTGTCAAACGTGGCATTTCTGAATGAATTAGTCTTGGTTTTGGAGGTGACAAGGCTAAAACTTCGACCACGAGACCGTATAAAATTTTCAGTTTCTGATCTGGGTGATGAGTTTCAAATTTTGCTAGGAACTGAATTTAGACGTGGTAGGTATCTGTGCAAGGGAGATTGACAAATATTTTGCCATTTTAATTTTGTCGAAGCCATTTTCTATACTCTGAGTTTTAACTTTTGCTGGGAACTAAATCTAGAAGTGGTAGGTATCTGTGCAAGGGAGATTGACAAATATTTTGCCATTTTAATTTTGTCTAAGTCATTTTCTATACTCTGAGTTTCAACTTTTGCTGGGAACTGAATTTAGAAGTGGTAGGTATCTGTGAAAGGGAGATTGACATATATTTTGCCATTTTAATTTTGTGTAAGTCATTTTCTATACTCTGAGTTTCAAATTTTGCTGGGAACTGAATCTAGACGTGGTAGGTATCTGTGCAAAGGAGAACGACCAATCTTTTGACATTTTAGTTTGGTCTAAATCATTTTCTCCATTGTAGTGTTTTCCTTTGTTGAAAATAATAAGGAATGAGGACTTAACTGGTGGTGGTAACTGAATATATAAATAATATAAATATATAAAAATAAAACAATAACATTTCCTTAATCTACTTGGTCTAGTCGGTGATGTATGCAGGGTTCTTGTTATAATAATAATAATAATAATAATAATAATAATAATAATAATAATAATAATAATAATAATAATAATAATAATAATAATAATAATTATTAATGACATTAATATCATTATTAATCTTGATAGCAGTAGCAGCATTGATAATAATAGTAGTTGTTGTAGTAGTTTCAAAAGCAAAACAGGAACTACGTAATTGATGACAGTAATTAAATATAAACACAGACTATTATCTTGATCTCACTAAAGAGTTATGTAAAGGACTCACATGTAATAATAATAATAATAATAATAATAATAATAATAATAATAATAATAATAATAATAATAATAATAATAATAATAATAATAATAATAATGATAATAATAATAAGAATCAACCATCTGATGTTCATGGACGACATCAAGCTCTATGGTAAGAGCATCAAGGAAATAGATACCCTAATCCAGACTGTAAGGATTGTATCTGGGGACATCAGGATGGAGTTTGAAATAGAAAAATGCGCCTTAGTCAACATACAAAAAGGCAAAGTAACGAGAACTGAAGGGATAAAGCTACCAGATGGGAGCAACATCAAACACATAGATGAGACAGGATACAAATACCTGGGAATAATGGAAGGAGGGGATATAAAACACCAAGAGATGAAGGACACGATCAGGAAAGAATATATGCAGAGACTCAAGGCGATACTCAAGTCAAAACTCAACGCCGGAAATATGATAAAAGCCATAAACACATGGGAAGTGCCAGTAATCAGATACAGCACAGGAATAGTGGAATGGACGAAGGCAGAACTCCGCACCATAGATCAGAAAACCAGGAAACATATGACAATACACAAAGCACTACACCCAAGAGCAAATACGGACAGACTATACATAACACGAAAGGAAGGAGGGAGAGGACTACTAAGTATAGAGGACTGCGTCAACATCGAGAACATAGCACTGGGGCAATATCTGAAAACCAGTGAAGACGAGTTGCTAAAGAGTGCATGGGAAGAAGGACTAATAAAAGTAGACGAAGACCCAGAAATATACAGAGACAGGAGAATGACAGACAGAACAGAGGACTGGCACAACAAACCAATGCAAGGACAATACATGAGACAGACTAAAGAACTAGCCAGCGATGACACATGGCAATGGCTACAGAGGGGAGAGCTAAAGAAGGAAACTGAAGGAATGATAACAGCGGCACAAGAACAGGCCCTAAGAACCAGATATGTTCAAAGAACGATAGACGGAAATAACATCTCTCCCATATGTAGGAAGTGCAATACGAAAAATGAAACCATAAACCACATAGCAAGCGAATGCCCGGCACTTGCACAGAACCAGTTCAAAAAGAGGCATGATTCAGTGGCAAAAGCCCTCCACTAGAGCCTGTGCAAGAAACATCAGCTACCTTGCAGTAATAAGTGGTACGAGCACCAACCTGAGGGAGTGATAGAAAACGATCACGCAAAGATCCTCTGGGACTATGGTATCAGAACGGATAGGGTGATACGTGCAAACAGACCAGACGTGACGTTGATTGACAAAGTCAAGAAGAAAGTACCACTCATTGATGTTGCAATAACATGGGACACCAAAGTTGAAGAGAAAGAGAGGGAAAAAATGGATAAGTATCAAGATCTGAAAATAGAAATAAGAAGGATATGGGATATGCCAGTGGAAATCGTACCCATAATCATAGGAGCACTAGGCACGATCCCAAGATCCCTGAAAAGGAATCTAGAAAAACTAGAGGCTGAAGTAGC
>NC_061105.1:11331471-11333971 GCF_015104395.2 Macrobrachium nipponense | reverse complement strand
TGGTCCATACACTTCTGAACTTAGTGTGAGGCCCACATCATTCAACTAACTCTCAAGTGCATGATTCCATACTAAGTTTCACAAAGGCAAATATTTAAGAGAAGAATAATTTACTTAATAACTTCTATAAAAAAATTACTCGTTAACGAGATGTAGTACATATAGCATCATCAGCTATATGCCGGATATAATTCTGGCTATTTGCATCAAAGTGATTCGTCTAAGGACTATGATCCTTTGAGTTAAATTCAATATCGTGCTGTGTATGGTTTTAGGGCTAAATAGGACGCTGATAGGTTATGACATTGAAATAATACCTGAATAAGATTAAATGTTCATTAACCACTCACAATATATATATATATATATATTATATATATAATATATATATATATATATTATATATAGATATAGATATATATATATATATATATATATAATATATATATATATATATATAATATATATATATATATATATCTATATATATATAGTATATATATATATATATATATATATATATATATATTATATATATATATATAATATATATATATATATATATATATATATATATATATATATATATATATATATATATATATATTAATAGATAGGAAGACTTAAGCCTATGCAAGTTCGCCATGAATGTTATCATAAGCTTCTAAATAATTTATGTTTACAAATGAACTAATGAAGAAGATTTGAATTAATAACTGCACTAGGAAAGCCAAGTCTTGTACTAACACTTCTTAAATGAATGAATAGATAAATAAGTAAATGAATAAATAAATAAGTAAATAAATAGATAGATAGATAAATAAATACATAATTAAATACGTAGATAAATAAATAATTAATAAATAAATAAATAGGTTGATGAATAAATAATTGAATAAATATGTAGATAAATAAATAAATAAATATGTAAATCAATGAATAAATAAATAGGGAGATAGATAACCAAATAGATATATAAATATGTAGAGTAAAAAAAATAAATAAATAAATAAATAAATAAAAAATTAAAAAAAATAAAATATAATAAAATAAATAGATAAATAAAGATATAATAAATGGTTTAGTATTGTAGAAATAAATAGATAAATAAATAAATAAATAGATAAAGAAATAAATAAATTAATTAATGAATACGTAGATAAATAATAAATAAATAAAAAAAGTGTAAGCAAACCCAACACACGAGACCTCAACTCGGGAGACACCTGACTCATCACGCGCATGCGCGCGGGAGTTGTGGGGGCGGGGGCCGTTGGCGACTGCATGAGCTCCAGCGGGACCCCATTTCAATTACAACTCATTATTTTAGTCATTATCATCCGGGCGTCCCACTGCGCCCCTGGAGATTGCGTGGAATGAGGCTCTTGAGTTTTGTCTCATTAGGAATATATTCCGTGGCGAATGACGTTCGTTTATTCTAGCTTTGTAAATTCATGAAGTATATCATTCTGTTTGCTTTTCATTCATCGGTTTCGACGATGGTTTTCGATTTGTGGTAAGTCTATTCGATTGTACGTATAATTATTTAATATATATATTAATATATATATTATATTATATATATAATAATTATAATTATACTTATATAATATATATATTATATATATATAATATATTATTAATATATAATATTAATAATTATATATATATAAATAATATAATATATTAAATATATATATAATATTTATTTATTTATGATTATATAATATAGATGTCTATATATATATATATATATATATATATATATATATATATATATATATATATATATATATATATATATATATATATATGTATAATATACTATATATATATGTGTGTGTGTGTGTGTGTGTGTGTGTGTGTGTGTGAAAAAACTACTGGCAGTCTAACCTAGTTTTTGGCTTAACAAAAACCCTACCACCCCACCCTTATATCCCCACCCACCCGCCCACCCACACACACACACACACACACACACACACACGCACGCACATACACACACACACATACACGAACACAAATCATCATTGCCTTATCTCATTGCCCTTTTTGATATGACTGTTTTTTTTTTTTTTTTTTTTTTTTTCAGAAATGGCTCATATGACATTTCGAGCTGAAAACACGAATCCCCGCTCATTCAGTTCTAGCAGTGCCATTGAAATATTCCGAATAAAAAAAAAATCTCGCTGGGGGGTGGGGTGGGGTGGGGGGGGGTGGAATCCTCTTAGGGTGGGTGGGTGGGTGGGAGGGAAGGGGAAAAAAGTCTGGCATTGATTCCCATTGATATATCCAACATTTCATGCCACTTTTTTTTTTTGGAGGCCATTATTCGGGACTATGACCCGAATGTCAACAAGAGATTTGATGCAACCATCAGGAAATATGCCGACCTATTTTATTTCATTCTTGGTGATGGAACTCGCAAAAATGTGTAGGGATCATCAGGCTGGAATTCAGTACAACATTTTTCCTATTATTATTATTATCATTATGATTA
>NC_061105.1:11311471-11326471 GCF_015104395.2 Macrobrachium nipponense | reverse complement strand
TTCCTTTCACAAATACTGTCATTTATTTCTTTCTCTCCATCTCCTCTTTCGTCTCAATCTCTCCTCCTCTCCGTCTCTCTCTATCTCCTTTCTCTCTCTCTCTCTCTCCTCTCCACTAGTCTAATAGCATCTCTATCTCTTAACTACTATTGCAAGCCTTCACTTCTCTCCCCCCTTCTCTCTCTCCCTCTCTCTCTCTCTCTCTCTCTCTCTCTCTCTCTCTCTCTCTCTCTAGTAGTCTCATATCATTTCTATTTTTCTCTATACTGCTATAGCAAACCTTCTCTCTCTCTCTCTCTCTCTCTCTCTCTCTCTCTCTCTCTCTCTCTCTCTCTAGTATTCTCAAATCATCTATATCTTTCTCCATATTGCTATTGTAGGTCTTATCCTCTCTCTCTCTCTCTCTCTCTCTCTCTCTCTCTCTCTCTCTCTCTCTCGTAGTCTCATATCATTTCTATTTTTCTCTATACTGCTATAGCAAGCCTTCTCTCTCTCTCTCTCTCTCTCTCTCTCTCTCTCTCTCTCTCTCTCTCTCTCTAGTATTCTCAAATCATCTATATCTTTCTCCACATTGCTATTGTAGGTCTTATCCTCTCTCTCTCTCTCTCTCTCTCTCTCTCTCTCTCTCTCTCTCTCTCCCCTACTGTTTCCCTCTTCTACCTCCCGCTGTTGCAGTTCTTAATTCTTTCCTCCCCTGCTTCTTCCCTCCTGCTGTAGGTACCCTCCTGCTGCTGCTGCTGCTTCCATTCGATCGCCCCTAACAAGATTTCTCTCCTCCCTCGTCCCACGGGACGCCCTTGGTATGGGTGGAGCCGCGAGGTTGGGTGGGGTGGGGGGGGGGCGGGTGTGTAGGGTCGCCTGCCTCCTGCTGGTGGTACAAGCCCTGGCAATCAGCGACAGCTCCTCCTCCTCTGATTACGTGGGCCTTTGGGACTCCCTTCAACTGCCTTCAAGATGAGCCTCTGGAGAGGAGGGGCCCTTCGTCGCTGTGTTCCTCCTCCTCCTCCTCCCCTTTCGCATCTTCTGCCGGAGGGCTGCCTGGTCCTTTGAAGCTGAAGGAAATCAAATTTTCGGCCGGGAGACCCTGGCTGGCTGGAGGGTCCTGAGGTGTAAGCTGTTTTTTTTTTTTTTTTTTTTTTTTAATTTATTTATTCATCTATCTATTTTTTTTAAACCTAAAAGGCGCCGGGAAGGTAAGGATTACGTCCTTAAACTGTCGTGTTTAGGAAGTACCTTAAATTTTCGATTACTCGGGGAGTAAGCCTACAAAATACTTTGTTGTTGATGTTGTTGTTGTTGTTGTTGTTGTTGCTTGGGGGCACGAAAGCCTAGAAAAGGTCGTAAAAACATGTTTCGTGATGAGTTCCAGATACAGGAATTTTAGGATAGGATATTTATTTATGATTTATTTATTAAAATGAAAATGTAAAAAAATAATGTGCATGTTAAACAGTACAGAAATATTATTCTAATAAAATAATTTCCTTTAGTGAAACAACAGTCTACTTGACTGTTGTTAGAATTATCCAACTCAAATCAATTTTAAGGCAAGTCTTTATATTTCAACTTACCTGCACCATCTTCAAGAACAATGTCTTCTTAACTTCGAATTTTAAATCCTCAATTCACTCTTTACGGCAGAAAAAGAACACCCGTTCTTCTGTCCGACAGGTACCGCAAGACTCTCTACTCCTTGTCGGACCAAAAATTGTCAACAACTCCGTTTCCTTTCACTTTGTCCGAAACTCTCGAACAATTTTGAAATATAAAGACGGGAAAGCAAAACTGTTTCCTTATAAGGAATACATTTAACATTAAATTAATTAATTCAATTAGACTACAAAAAGAGGAAAGTTAAGAATTTACATTTAATATTAACAAACGGCAATCATTCAGTTTACTTTCCGTCCATAAACGAACACCAAAAATGGGGACAAAAAGTAAGAAACAAACGAACTAGTCAATTCGACTATTCTCCCACGAATGAAATTACCATTCTCCAATCAACTATTTCTACACTGTAGATTTTAGCAAGCGTGTCGAGTAAGCTGGAAGTCGGTTCACGCCTTGTTCAAGATTCAAACAACCTTGGAAGGTTAAAATAAACTACTATCTTCAACGTTTTCTTCACAATTATTTAATCTGAAAAAATCAACGTAACGTTTCAATAAAGAGCTAAGGAGAAATCACTAACTGAAGTTAACACTAAAAAAAAAATTAAGCTACAGTTCATAAACCTTTTTTTTTTTTAGCATATCTAGAAAAATTAATATACTTTTTAGTATGAAAGAAAAAAAGCCAGGTTTCCCCTAAATATACAAAACAAAGAAAACCAGAAACCAATGGGAAAAAAAACTTAATGTAAAAAATGAACACAACAAAAAACCTCTTAAGTTTAAAGAAAATTGTAACTGAAAGTAGGTATATTAGACATTGCTTTTTTTAATATCCGAAAGTAGGTATTATTATATAGTAGGAAATTATTTAATAAATTTTTAGAATAGGTATGTTATAGTGACATAATAATTTTATATATGAATGCAAGCATTATGTAATTGGAATCCATTTTTTCATGAATTCTGAAAGTAGGCATATTATTATACTGAAACTAATTTTATATCTAAATATAGGCATTGCATAGAAGGAATTCAATTTATTCAATAATTCTGAAAATAAGTGTATCAAACGGACATTATAATTTCATATCTGAAAGCTCATTACACAGAATGAATTCAATATTTTCATGAATTCTGTACTGCTCCAGGAAATGAAATTTATGCCGGTGGATTTTTTTCTTCGGCGCTGTATCATAAGCCGTAGACTTCAATAACTAGGTTACACCTCCCTCCATCATCTTTGGCTTTCGTTTATCTCTCCTATCATTCTTCTCTATATCAATATTCAATGACTGAGATGATGCATGCAATATTTATTTAATTAGGAGCCCCCCTCTTTATCTTGTGCATTCGTACATCGCTATTTGATTTGTTGTTTTGTTGGTGTGCTGTTCCTCCTGTGGTGGTAATTTGTGTCTGGTTGCTTTCAAAATATTCGTGTGAGATGATATATATATATATATTATATATATATATATATAATATATATATATATATATATATATATATATATATATATATATATATATATATATATATCTATATATGTGCGTGTGTGTATGTACTATGTATGCATGTTAGCACATACATACACAAACATCAATCTAAATGCTAAATTGATATATAACATAAATACGGCAAGACCTCAAAACTATTTGAAAGTTATAAATAGTAATGCCAGCAACAGCCCAGATACTAGCATTAGTAATATCGCCCACCAACTGAATAATAATAATAATAATAATAATAATAATAATAATAATAATAATAAATAATAATAATAATATTAATAATAATAATAATAATAATAATAATAATAATAATAATAATAATAATAATAATAATAATAATGAGTCGATATTGTCCCATTGCGCACCCTACCTCATATCATGGAGCTCGTAATAATTATTCAAATCTAATTATGAGGCAAACAATGTGCCGGACTAATTAATGCAATTCATGAAATGGAGTTATAAAAAAAAGTGAATTAATAATTATTGCCAATGGAAGTTGCATTCAATCAACAGACACGCGACGAATTTTTATTCCAGAGCAGCTGTTCCTATTGTTTCATGTAATTTTTTTTTTCATAATTTTTTCATTAGTGATATTATTATGCTCAAACATCAATCAAACGCCTTCGGGCGAACGTTTATATGCAAGTGAACGTCCTGAAGCGTGGATGAACGGAAATTCTATTTACAAATATATATATATATATATATCTATATATATATATATATATATATATATATATATATATATAAATTAGAAACGTTTCATGTGGCTTCAACACATCATCAGTCTGTAAAAATTAAGTTTTTTTTTATAATAAATAACAAGACAAAAGCAGAAATTATCACAAAAAATCAACTAAAATTAGATCATTTAAAACCTTAAGATAAAGAAAGTAAGAAATGATTAAGGCTACCTAATCAAGGAAGGGAAAGAACTAAGTGTGTGTGTGTGTGTGTGTGTGTGTGTAAGAGAGAGAGAGAGAGAGAGAGAGAGAGAGAGAGAGTTAGACATTGTTTATATTTTGTCACGAAGGGCACCAGACGCATCTGTTTCACGTGTTCTGGAAGTCCTCCAAATCAAACAGCGCTTTCTCCACGAGAGAGAGAGAGAGAGAGAGAGAGAGAGAGAGAGAGAGAGAGAGACAGCATTGTCGCAGAAGGAGACAAATTGCCAAAATATCTCATCCTCACGAAAGAGTTTGACGAACCGATTTCTGACGTTCTGACAAGCTCGTCGACAAGGAGGACAAAGGATGAGAGAGAGAGAGATGAGATCGATGCTTTCCAATATATACCCAGATAAAGGCTTTCCATCAAGAAGGAAAGAAAGAAGCTGAGGAGAAAAGATGAGGGGGAAAAAAAAGCAAAAGCAAGTCAAGGTAAAGATGGAGGAAAGGAAGTATTACTGCGATTTGATAAGCAAGTGATTAGTAATTAGTATATATATATATATATATATATATATATATATATATATATATATATATATATATATATATATATATATATATTATATATATATATTCCTTGTGTTCATCTATACACATTTCCATAAGAGACATTAATGTTCATATGATAAAATTGTACAGCAAAATTTATTCTCTCTCTCTCTCTCTCTCTCTCTCTCGACACAAAGGGTGCCTTTATACCTTCGAGATTTACCATCATAGGTTGATGAAGGCTGAGTCTCCTAAGCCATAGTGGACCTTCATAGGTCCCAAATCGTCTCTTTCTTAAACTTATTAATCTAAGTCTCTAATTCTCTCTTTCTCTTACTTGCCAATTTAACTAAAACAATGCCCCATGCCATCTTGGTTCCTGCCAATACACTCCGATCTCTAACTAGTCACTCGCTCTCCCCTAGACCGACATGGGTATAACCAACAGCCCCCACCCCCCGACTCACCTTCCTCCCTCCCCCCACCCCAACCTCAGGCCATAAAGGGTTTTCCCTAATGACCCTTCGAATTGCCTCGTTACGAGGGCAATTCCCGTCGTTAATTCCAGTCACTCCCCTTTCAATGATTGCCCTCAACTCCGGTTTCAATAATTCCATTCCCTCGCTGCGCTCTCTCTCAAAAGTCAGTTGCCGTAACGAGGCTTCTCGGAGTAATGGCTCCCACTTTACGCCAATTTGGGCGTTCCGATGACGACGTCGTCCTCCTCCGGACTCGTCAGCAGCGTCTAGGGCGGGATATAAGAATGAATGGGGGGTAGGGGGAGGGGTGTTAAATGTGCTCCGAGAGTAGAGATAATCGGATGATGTTTTCCAGATCGATGGGAAGATGGCGGCTGGAGAAGCACTACTATAGGTCTAGTGTCGACTTGCGGTTTTGTATCTCTCTACGTTTAGACGAGTTAACTACTCGAAGAGTGTGATGTGTCTAACGATTTGTCTGTTTATCTATCTCATAAAAGAGGGCGTAGGTCCGTGCATGCAAATAGAGTAATTTTATAACTAGAACATGAAGGGAGGCGAGAATAATTTCGGACAAACTTACGTACACTATCGTTTTTAGTTGCGGCATTTTCAGTCTTCTTGAAGACGTCTTAACTGGCAAGAAACCAGTCTGGGTTTACGCTCCTCTCTCTCTCTGTCGTCTCTCTCTCTCTTATCTCTTCTACATATATATATATATATATATATATATATATATATATATATATATATATATATATATATATATACATACATGCATACATATAATATTTGCGTGCATTAAGCTACAACTGTCCTTTAATATCCAATTCGCTCTACCTGGGAATTAATATATTTTCACATATGTTGTTTAGTTAACAATAATTTCGTCCTCCCGTGGATTCGAACCAGCGGACAGACAGGAGAAATCAGGGCTTCAGTGACATTACCGACTCGGCTAACGAGTGTATATTTTCTGACGGACAGTCAAACTTATACATATGAATTAAGTTAGCTGTTACACTAAAACAATACGTGAGATACGCAGACCCTATGCAACTCGATTCCAGGCACAAAACTGCGCTTAGTCCTTTTATGAACCATTATTGGTGTGGCTAAATCACCTTCTCTCCCTACACAGTCATAGTCTCTCTCTCTCTCTCTCTCTCTCTCTCTCTCTCTCTCTCTCTCTCTCTCTTTCTCTCTCTCTCTGTGCTCCACTGGAGAATCAATGGATAGGAAAACTAGCCGATGAATTGGCCATTTGGACTCTGTGGGAGATTTGTAGGGAAGGAAAGAGGGAAAACTGCGTTATATTCCTCATCCAGCAGCTTGGGTTCTGCCATTGAAACTAAGTGTATTAGTAGCTGATAAGGTTCAGGATATATATATATATATATATATATATATATATATATATATATATATCAGTAAACAACAGGGTCTATAAAAAAAAACTCAAAATCCATGGTTTATTCATAAGAAGAAAAGTGGTTTTTATGAAGTTTTTTATCATGGGCCCTCCTGTTTACTTATATAATAGCTGATATGGAAACTTTATATATACATATATGTATATATATATATATATATATATATATATATATATATATATATATATATATATATATATATATATATATATAAAGTTCCAGATCAGCTATTATATCAGTAAACAGCGGGGCCCATGATAAAAACATCATAAAAACCACTTTTCTTCTTATGAATAAACCAGGGATTTCATGATTTTTTTTTATAGACCCTGTTGTTTACTGATATATATATATATATATATATATATATATATATATATATATATATATATATATATATATATATATATATATGCCTACAGTGCACAGCATGAGGTGCACTGACTGCACTAATCCCCTACAGAGTAGTCTGTTGAGTGCAATCACGAAATGTAACTTTAAATTGCGTCAAAAATACTCCCTAAAAATAATTTTGTGTCGGCCTTGTCTGTCCGTCCGCACTATTTCTGTCCACCCTCAGATCTTGAAAACTGCTGAGGATAGAGGGCTGCAAATTGGCATGATCATTATCCATCCTCCAATCATCAAACATGCCAAATTGCAAGCCTCTAGCCTCGCTAGTTTTTATTTTATTTAAGGTTAAAGTTAGCCCTAATCTTGCGTCTGGCAATGATATAGGCCAGGCCACCACACCGGGCCGCGGCCCGTACAGCATTATACCGAGACACAGAAAGAGAGATCTATTTTCGATGGACTTGATTATACGATGTACAGAAGCCTTTTTTTCGTTTGTTTATTTTCTTTTATCAAAAATCCCACGAGCAGAAAGTTCAGGGTCAAATAATGAAATAGGATGTCTCCGGCGATGTTACCGATGCCAAAACCAGCTCATTATAGATGCAATGGTTCATAATGGCATTCATTAAAATGGAAATGACCCCCCGAGCTATAATGAAGTTTCTCTTAGGAAAGAATGAAGTTTTTTTTTTTTGTCGGAGGGTTAAAAAAAAAGTATGAAAATGAGATTAATGGGATTAACGTCTAATTATAATGAGGGGGGAAAGATGTTTATTCTTTTCGCAGATTCAAAGGATTAAACTTCTTTTGTTTTGTTGTTGTTGTTGTGGGGGAAAATTAACTGCTGTTTCTTTACTGCAATAATCTTGCAATTGCTCAGTAGTGTTCTAACTCAATGATCAAAAGACACTTACGCAGAATAAGGATACAGGTGCATGCATAGCAATATAAACACGTAGACACATATACACGTACACACCACACAGACACATATATATGTATATTATATATATATAATATATATATATATATATATATATTATATATATATATATATACTATATATATATATATATATATATATATATATATATATATAATATATATATATACATTATATATATATATATATATATATAGTATATATATATATATATATATATATATATATATATATATATATATATATATATATATATATATATATATATATAATATATATATTATATATATATATATATATGTATATAATATCTATTATATATCTTATATATTATATATATATATATATTATATATATATATGAATACTTTTATATCATAATAGTAATTCGGAAGTAATGTCTAAAAAGGGGAATTTATTAATTATTGTAATGAATTCCGAAATAGTGTATGATGTATGTATAATCTATAGAAGCTATTCAAAACATAAATGAGAAAATGGCTAATGAGATAGAAAAATAATTCTAGCAGTAATAAGAAATATAGTGTATTCAAGCATTTAAATTCCGAACGTAATCTATTGAGGACGAATTTGAGCAAAATGTCGAAGAACACGATAAAACGTCTCAAGTAAAACTACAAACTCCATTACCGAAAGAAAAACCTCAACTCCTTCGAAAATTACAAAACATAAAAAAAAAAACACACACACACGTCTGACATGAAAAGAAAAAAATTAGCTCTTAGGATGCTGAAAAACTTTCACTTCGAGAGAGGGTAAAAAAAAAAAAAAAAAAAAAAAAAAAGTTATAATTGACCTCTGAAATTACCCGAGTTTTTTTTAGGGGAGGGGGGGGAGGTTGCCGGGTTGGAAATTGAAAATATTTGTTTTCAGTGAAAGTTCTAGTAATAGTCATCAGAGGAAGATATATTTTTTTTATCCCTGCAACGCAAACTAAGGGAAGGAGAGGGAATTCTTTATGATAAGCAACAGGGGAAAGAGTAACAAGAGTTTTGGTCGTTTATTTGATAACAAGGCGTGATACGAACTCCAGCTTACTCGGGTTGCGTGCTAAAATCTAAGGTCAAATAGCGCTTTGTTTCTCCAACGAAAACTAAAATAAATATGTTACATTTTATTAGAAATCATTTTTTTGTACACTTTAACATTCACATTCTTATTTTTTACATTTTCATTCTAATAAATAAATAGTAAATATCCAATCATAAAATTCCTGTATCTTTAACTCAACGCAAAACACCTTGAAAAGGCATTTTTAGGTCTTTAATAGACCTTTCCTACATCCTTAACAAGAACAAGAATAACAACAGCAACAAAGTAATTTGTAAGCTTAATCCACGAGTTAGCGAAAATGAGTTGCCAGTAAACACTCGCTCGTTCTCATGAAGAGTTTTGGACTTAATACTCTCAGAATCGTGGATGATCACGCTATGTTTCGATCTAATAGTAATAAAAGCAGCTTTACTAAATGCTGAAAATACTAAAGGGAATATCAGCCTATTTGATTCTGCCCTACAAAAAAAAAAAAAAATCACAGAAACACACGTCCATACAAACGCCCCCAGCGCACACAAACCAAGCCAAGCAAGTCATTAAACAAACCTGGCCAATTAAAGGCTGGCGAATGGCACGCGAAGGATTACTAGTCAGGCCGAACAATGTCGGTTATGGAAGGGAAACACAACCGTACTGTTCCGACGAGCTGTTTCACCGGATACCTTCCATTGATCACGGAGGGCGACTTTGTTTAGGCCGTGATCGGGTTACATCATCGGGCGAATCCTCACCGAGAGAGAGAGAACACAAATGAACGCGCCCGCGGCGGCAGCAGCAGCAGCTGCGGCGGCGGCGGTGGTGGTGGTGTGGTAGCTACAGCCTACGGCTGTGAAATGTATAGATGGCTGTAGTAATGATCTCCTTGTGGCTTGGAATGGGAGGGAGTGGTGGATATATATATATATATATATATATATATATAATATATATATATATATATATATTATATATATATATATATATATATATACACATATGTATTTTCAATAATTTATTTACGAGATTTCAAGTACATGAAACGAGGTATGGCAAACCCGTAGAGTTTATTCACCACATACGTTACAACGGGATGGGGGTAGGGGGGCTGTTGTATACGTATTTGAAACCTACCATGTTATGTAAGTAGCGTCAAATGATGACCACTTACCAAATTTGATCTCGATCAGTCAAACGGTTACCACATGTGTTACGGAGTGAAGGGGGCTAAGGTACGGGTTTGACATCTATCCTATTATATAAGTTGGTTCAAACGAAAGTGGGAATATGGCCTTTTTATTTTATTAATTTTTAGAAAGGTTAATGTGTTATCCGAAGTATTAGATCTTATTATTGTAATGATGTTGTGCCCAATCAGTTTTACGTTTTATTTTTCACTGTTATCTCTTTTTTTTTCTAACGTCATTGGTAAGTTAACCAGTCGTAATTGAATCCATGACACTTGGCAATTCTACAAAGCAATTAACCTTGAAAAATGGCTCCTTTTCAGTGTAGGTGGTACAAAGCTGTAGGCTCCAAACTGCAACCACTTTCATTCATTTTACACTACATCAGTTCATATTCTCTTTTCTCCATCTTACTTTCCAACTTCTGCTAACAATTGATTCATAGTGCTTTGAGGTCTTCCTCCTGTTACACCTTTCAAGCCTTCTTATTGTCAATTTACGTTTCTGCGCAGAATGACCTCATAGGTCACATTGCCTGGCCTTTGGCCTATATCACACATTCAATTCAATTTAGTATTTCAAGTCTATTGCAATTATAATTCATGCACACTCACAAACAAAATATGTTTCCATTTTACGGAACACGCGCAGATTACTGTGTATAAAAAAAAAAATGACATTTCTCTGGAAGTAATTCTCGATGGTGGTTGGGTTAATTAAAACAATTCTTTGGCCTGAACGTCATTTCTGATTAAAACCTTCATCATATCCTTTGTCATATGACATTGCAATGTCTGTGATGTTGGAAAGTTTTAATAATGATTCCACTCGTGTGTTAAATTATGTGTGAATTTCTGCTGCATGGCATCGTAATGTATATGCATATGCAAGTATGTATGTATGTTTGACTATATATATATATACTATATATAATAATATATATATATATATATATATATATATTATATATATATATATATATATATATATATACATCTCAAAAAAATCGCCATAACGTGACTAGAATATTTTGAAGTAATAAAAGCCCACACATGTGTAAGATATGTATTAAAAGATTCTTAAAAGAGACGGGCGCTTTGGTCTACTTGATCAGTAAGCCTCGTCAGAGTACGGCTGATGAAGTCTACTTTTCAAGTAGACGAAAGCTCACGTCTGTTAAAATATTTTTTCAATACACATCTTACATAAGTGTGGACTTCTATTACTTCAATACACACACACACACACACACACATATATGTCTGTCTATCTATCAATCTATCTATCTATCTATTACTATCTATATATATATATATATATATATATATATATATATTATATATATATATATATATATATATATATATATATATATATATATATATATATATTTATATGTGTGTGTGTGTCCGTGTGTCCGAGTGCATTTGCAAACTCGCACAGAAGTCCACCGCCCATTTAAGCTTCAAATTTTATCAGCAGATCACTTCGGAAAACTCCGCTGAGCCCTCTGTCTAAAAAAATAAAATATGTTCGCATATAAATGTATTTTTTTCCATCACTGAACCTTCATGATTTTTTTTTTCTGAGGGCGAATCCCCTTCGTTCCATTTCCTATTCCGATGGATTTCCTCTCAGCTGCGATCCGGTTGTTCACTCTTTTGTTTTTCCTGGTATTATGAATATGTTCTTGTTCCATCAATCGGTTTGCATTTTGTTATTATTATTGTCATTATTTATTATTATTTCCTGTTCCCAATGGATTTCTTCTCAGCTGCGATCCGGTTGTTCACTCTTTTGTTTTTCCTGGTATTATGAATATGTTCTTGTTCTATCAACCGGTTTGCATTTTGTTATTATTATTATTATTATTATTATTATTATTATTATTATTATTATTATTATTATTATTATTATTATTATTATTATTATTCCCGATGGATTTCCTCTAAGTTGTAATGCATATGTTTCCTCTTTTGTTTTTCCTGGTAATATGGATATGTTCTTGTTCTTTCAATGGGTTGGCATTTTATTATTATTATTATTATTATTATTATTATTATTATTATTATTATTATTATTATTAGTTTTTTTTTTTTTGCTCTATCACAGTCCTCCAATTCGACTGGTGGTATTTATAGTGTGGGGTTCCGGGTTGCATCCTGCCTCCTTAGGAGTCCATCACTTTTCTTACTATGTGTGCCGTTTCTAGGATCACACTCCTCTGCATGAGTCCTGGAGCTACTTCAGCCTCTAGTTTTTTTAGATTCCTTTTCAGGGATCTTGGGATCGTGCCTAGTGTTCCTATGATTATGGGTACGATTTCCACTGGCATATCCCATATCCTTCTTATTTCTATTTTCAGATCTTGATACTTATCCATTTTTTCCCTCTCTTTCTCTTCAACTCTGGTGTCCCATGGTATTGCGACATCAATGAGTGATACTTTCTTCTTGACTTTGTCAATCAACGTCACGTCTGGTCTGTTTGCACGTATCACCCTATCCGTTCTGATACCATAGTCCCAGAGGATCTTTGCCTGATCGTTTTCTATCACTCCTTCAGGTTGGTGCTCGTACCACTTATTATTGCAAGGTAGCTGAAGTTTCTTGCACAGGCTCCAGTGGAGGGCTTTTGCCACTGAATCATGCCTCTTTTTGTACTGGTTCTGTGCGAGTGCCGGGCATTCACTTGCTATGTGGTTTATGGTTTCATTTTTCGTATTGCACTTCCTACATATGGGAGAGATGTTATTTCCGTCTATCGTTCTTTGAACATATCTGGTTCTTAGGGCCTGATCTTGTGCCGCTGTTATCATTCCTTCAGTTTCCTTCTTTAGCTCTCCCCTCTGTAGCCATTGCCAATTGTCATCGCT
This sequence comes from Macrobrachium nipponense, assembly GCF_015104395.2. Classification (NCBI taxonomy): domain Eukaryota; kingdom Metazoa; phylum Arthropoda; class Malacostraca; order Decapoda; family Palaemonidae; genus Macrobrachium; species Macrobrachium nipponense. The sequence goes on along the minus strand of NC_061105.1, from coordinate 11,313,573 downwards.
GGCTAGTTCTTTAGTCTGTCTCATGTATTGTTCGTGCATTGGTTTGTTGTGCCAGTCCTCTGTTCTGTCTGTCTTTCTCCTGTCTCTGTATATTTCTGGGTCTTCGTCTACTTTTATTAGTCCTTCTTCCCATGCACTCTGTAGCCACTCGTCTTCACTGGTTTTCAGATATTGCCCCAGTGCTCTGTTTTCGATGTTGTCGCAGTCCTCTATACTTAGTAGTCCTCTCCCTCCTTCCTTTCGTGTTATGTATAGTCTGTCTGTATTTGCTCTTGGGTGTAGTGCTTTGTGTATTGTCATATGTTTCCTGGTTTTCTGATCTATGCTGCGGAGTTCTGCCTTCGTCCATTCCACTATTCCTGCGCTGTATCTGATTACTGGCACTGCCCATGTGTTTATGGCTTTTATCATATTTCCGGCGTTGAGGTTTGACTTGAGTATTGCCTTCAGTCTTTGCATATATCCTTTCCTGATCGTGTCCTTTATCTCTTGATGTTTTTAATCCCTTCCTTCCATTATTCCCAGGTATTTGTATCCCGTCTCATCTATGTCTTTGATGTTGTTCCCATCTGGTAGCTTTATCCCTTCAGTCCTTGTTACTTTGCCCTTTTGTATGTTGACTAAGGCACATTTTTCTATTCCAAACTCCATCCTGATGTCCCCAGATACAATCCTTACAGTCTTGATTAGGGTATCTATTTCCTTGATGCTCTTACCATACAGCTTGATGTCGTCCATGAACATCAGATGGTTAATTCTGTTGCCTCTTTTCTTGAGTTGGTACCCAGCATCTATCTTCTGCAGTACTTTTGTCATGGGAATCATGGCTACTACGAAGAGTAGTGGGGACAGTGAGTCGCCCTGGAAGATCCCTCTCCTGATATCAACCTCTGCTAGTCTTATTCCAGAGCTTGTAATTACTGTATTCCAGTTGCGCATTGTATTTTTGAGGAAGCTGATGGTGTTTTCCTCTGCCTCATATATTTTCAGGCATTCTATTAGCCATGTGTGTGGTACCATGTCGGAGGCTTTCTCATAGTCTATCCATGCCATGCTTAGGTTAGTTTTCCTTCTCTTACTGTTCTTCATTACCATTTTGTCTATCAGGAGCTGGTCTTTTGTGCCCCTTCACTTCCTTCTGCAGCCTTTCTGTTGGTGTGGGATGGTGTTTGTATCCTCTAGGTAGTTGTATAATAGCCTTTCGCTGATACCTGTTAGTAACTTCCACACTATTGGTAGGCAGGTGATAGGCCCGTAGTTACTGGCTATATTTCCTTTACTTTTGTCTTTCTGGTCTAAGGATGTTCTTCCTGTGGTCATCCATTTGGGCGCTTGGTGATTTGTGATACAATGCTAGAGTTGTTCTGCTATTCGTGGGTGTAGGGCCTTGAAGTTTTTGAGCCAGTATCCATGGACTTCATCAGGACCTGGGGCTTTCCAGTTGGGCATTTTCTTTAGTTGGTGTCTGACTGTGTCTGTCGTGATCTCTGTGAATCTTGGTTTTATTGTCCCTGTTTCTTCTGCCTTGACTTCCTAGAGCAATGTTGCATGTTTGTTGTGTGATACCGGATTGCTCCCTATGTTTTCCCAGAGTCTCTTACTTGGTTCGGCTTCATGAATTTCTTGGTGGTTGTCTTCCCCTCTTAGTTGGCTGTATAGTCTTTTCTGGTTGGTTCCGAATAGTTTATTCTGTTGGTATCCCTTATTCCTGTTCATGTACCGTTGGATCTTAGGTGCTTTGGCCTTAAGCCTCTGTTTTACATCTTCTATTGTGTTGTTTAGTCCCCTCTCGTGTACTTTGCATTTCTCGTTCAGTTCCTCCCTTGTTTTCTTGCTTCTTAGCCTTTTTTCTGCCATCTCTTTCAGTTTACTCAAGTCAGATCTCATCACCATGATTTGCTTTTCCAGGCGCCTTTTCCAAGGAGGTTGCTTTTTGGCTTCTGTTGGGTTTGTTGTGCTGGTGGTGTTGGTGTTCGTATTCCCCTCAGTTCTGCTACTAATCTTGCTCCTGCATATGTCAAGTTATTTGATTCTGTGATATTGATGGTGTGTATTAGTTTTCTCCCTTAATTTCCTAGTGTTGTAAGCTTTCATGGAGGGGA
>NC_061105.1:11301471-11303971 GCF_015104395.2 Macrobrachium nipponense | reverse complement strand
ACTGAAAGAGATGGCAGAAAAAAGGCTAAGAAGCAAGAAAACAAGGGAGGAACTCAACGAGAAATACAAAGTACAAGAGAGGGGACTAAACAACACAATAGAAGATGTAAAACAGAGGCTTAAGGCCAAAGCACATAAGATCCAACGGTACACGAACAGGAATAAGGGATACCAACAGAATAAACTATTCGGAACCAACCAGAAAAGACTATACAGCCAACTAAGAGGGGAAGACAACCACCCAGAAATTCCTGAAGCCGAACCAAGTAAGAGACTCTGGGAAAACATATGGAGCAATCCGGTATCACACAACAAACATGCAACATGGCTCCAGGAAGTCAAGGAAGAAGAAACAGGGAGAATAAAACAAAGATTCACAGAGATCACGACGGACACAGTCAGACACCAACTAAAGAAAATGCCAAACTGGAAAGCCCCAGGTCCCGATGAAGTCCATGGATACTGGCTCAAAAACTTCAAGGCCCTACACCCACGAATAGCAGAACAACTCCAGCATTGTATCTCAAATCACCAAGCACCCAAATGGATGACCACAGGAAGAACATCCTTAGTACAAAAAGACAAGAGTAAGGGAAATATAGCCAGTAACTACAGGCCTATCACCTGCCTACCAATAATGTGGAAGTTACTAACAGGTATCATCAGTGAAAGACTATATAACTACCTAGAGGAGACAAACACCATCCCCCACCAACAGAAAGGCTGCAGAAGGAAGTGTAGGGGCACAAAAGACCAGCTCCTGATAGACAAAATGGTAATGAAGAACAGTAGGAGAAGGAAAACCAACCTAAGCATGGCATGGATAGACTATAAGAAAGCCTTCGACATGATACCACACACATGGCTAATAGAATGCCTGAAAATATATGGGGCAGAGGAAAACACCACAGTTCCTCAAAAATACAATGCGCAACTGAATACAATACTTACAAGCTCTGGAATAAGACTAGCAGAGGTTTAATATCAGGAGAGGGATCTTCCAGGGCGACTCACTGTCCCCACTACTCTTCGTAGTAGCCATGATTCCCATGACAAAAGTACTACAGAAGATGGATGCCGGGGACCAACTCAAGAAAAGAGGCAACAGAATCAACCATCTGATGTTCATGGACGACATCAAGCTGTATGGTAAGAGCATCAAGGAAATAGATACCCTAATCCAGACTGTAAGGATTGTATCTGGGGACATCAGGATGGAGTTTGGAATAGAAAAATGCGCCTTAGTCAACATATAAAAAGGCGCAAAGTAACGAGAACTGAAGGGATAAAGCTACCAGATGGAGCAACATCAAACACATAGATGAGACAGGATACAAATACCTGGGAATAATGGAAGGAGGGGATATAAAACACCAAGAGATGAAGGATACGATCAGGAAAGAATATATGCAAAGACTCAAGGCGATACTCAAGTCAAAACTCAACGCCGGAAATATGATAAAAGCCATAAACACATGGGCAGTGCCAGTAATCAGATACAGCGCAGGAATAGTGGAATGGACGAAGGCAGAACTCCGCAGCATAGATCAGAAAACCAGGAAACATATGACAATACACAAAGCACTACACCCAAGAGCAAATACGGACAGACTATACATAACACGAAAGGAAGGAGGGAGAGGACTACTAAGTATAGAGGACTGCGTCAACATTGAGAACAGAGCACTGGGGCAATATCTGAAAACCAGTGAAGACGAGTGGCTAAAGAGTGAATGGGAAGAAGGACTAATAAAAGTAGACGAAGACCCAGAAATATACAGACACAGGAGAAAGACAGACAGAACAGAGGACTGGCACAACAAACCAATGCACGGACAATACATGAGACAGACTAAAGAACTAGCCAGCGATGACAATTGGCAATGGCTACAGAGGGGAGAGCTAAAGAAGGAAACTGAAGGAATGATAACAGCGCACAAAGATCAGGCCCTAAGAACCAGATATGTTCAAAGAACGATAGACGGAAATAACATCTCTCCCATATGTAGGAAGTGCAATATGAAAAATGAAACCATAAACCACATAGCAAGTGAATGCTCGGCACTTGCACAGAACCAGTACAAAAAGAGGCATGATTCAGTGGCAAAAGCCCTCCACTGGAGCCTGTGCAAGAAACATCAGCTACCTTGCAGTAATAAGTGGTACGAGCACCAACCTGAGGGAGTGATAGAAAACGATCACGCAAAGATCCTCTTTGACTATGGTATCAGAACGGATAGGGTGATACGTGCAAACAGACCAGACGTGACGTTGATTGACAAAGTCAAGAAGAAAGTATCACTCATTAATGTCGCAATACCATGGGACACCAGAGTTGAAGAGAAAGAGAGGGAAAAAATGGATAAGTATCAAGATCTGAAAATAAAAATAAGAAGGATATGGGATATGCCAGTGGAAATCGTACCCATAATCATAGGAGCACTAGGCACGATCCCAAGATCCCTGAAAAGGAATCTAGAAAAACTAGAGGCTGAAGTAG
>NC_061105.1:11291471-11293971 GCF_015104395.2 Macrobrachium nipponense | reverse complement strand
ACTGTACCTTCTCTCATATTCTGTTTCTTCCATCTTACTCTCCACCCTCTCCTAACAATTGTTTCATAGTGCAAGTGCTTTGAAGTCTTCCTTCAGTTACACCTTTCAGACCATTTACTGTCAATTTCCGTTTCAGCGCTGGATGACCTCATAGGTCCCAGTGCTTGGCCTTTGGCTTAAATTCTATATTCCATTCAATTCAGTTCCATTACGGCGAGAATAGTAATTATTAAATCGCATGACTGACGAGGGTCTGTGGTAAGAAAAGGACTTGACCAGTTTCAGAATGGCCTGGTCATGTCTGTCTAGTCTTTTCCTAGATTGCCTGACATGGTAACAAAAAACAGAATTTAATATTTCATGAATATTACTATAATTAGATATGTCTTTTCGGGTACAAAGAAATCGTCAGACTGCGCAAAAGAAAATGTGTACAGAGCAGGAAAATGTAAAATGTAAAATGAAGGTTGTGGAAGTAAAGTAGAGTTATTCTTCAAGTCATAAGAAGAGTTATCAATGATCTAGTTGATGAAGATGAATGTCAATAGAAGATAGATAACTAAATACAACAGAATTAAACTAACACGCAACTCAGTTGTTAGAGAAACAAACAAGTAATTCAACAAACATTTCAGTGAAACCTACATCACTAATTACAAACTCGTTTAAAAATTTTCCTAAAAATATCTCTTCACAGATGCAAAGCATATTAAGTCTGTTGTTGAAAATACTCTATAAAATATATTTTCCCGTAAGTATGTCAGCGCAAGACATTTGGGAATATTTCCATTAACATTGTGCTGGAAATGACAAGAACTCATCTATTAATGAACGTATTGAACGTCTTTGTTATTGTTAAAACCCCACTATGATTTCGCATAATTATTTGCTTCAAATATAACTGAAATAATTGCAGGAATGATTAGTCATCAGAGAACACCGGAAGTTTCACCTTTGATGTCGAGAGCGGTTGAAATTTTATTCGTAAATGATGGACTACATTCTGAAAACACAAAACAACTTATATCAACTTATAAGTTTATATAATAGCCAGGCACAATTCAACTAGAGTCTTGCAGCATTTGATTAAGTTGGAAATTGACTTATTCCTCAAGAAAAAAAATCGTAGGTAATATACAGGGTGTCCATAAAGCCCCAGTACCATTCTGAGCAATAAATACTTGTAATGGTACTGGGACTTTTTGGATACCCTGTATATGCCGAACACATGAAAACGATTTGATAAGTTGAATATAGACTCAGTCTCCCCCCCCCCCACCCCCCTCCAGACAAAAAAAATCCACGGTTAATAATATAATCAGACGCAAATCATCCCTAATATAGCAACACAATTATATTAACTGTAGGCCACTTCTATGGCCTACGGAACAACGAAAGATAATTAAAAAGCAAGTAAAATAAAAACTTAAAAAAGCTTTCCCATGTTTACTTTCATTATGTCCCAGCCAAACTGATTTGAAAGGAAATCCTCTTTTAGGATTCAAGACAGACTATGCTAATGTTCCTCCATTGCTGTTGCTGTAATTCAAATGAAGTGAATAGCAATGAGCTTGCAATTCGTATTTGCATATTACAGTCTACTTTGAATTCATTTTCTGTTGGATCAGAGGAATCAGAACAATAATGTTCTATTGTTTGGTTTGCATCATGTGGCGTTGCTTATGTTTTCCACTCCCTATTTGAACTAGGGTGAGATTGATAAGGAGCCTGGGCATTGTGTGTGTGTGTGTGTGTGTGTGTTTCATGTTTGGTGATCTGTGAACGCTACTACTAGTTTTATTGCGTTATTAATTGTATTGTTTGTTCATTTTATCATTTCTATAAACTCCTTTTATTGGGGGTTCGTGTTATGAATGGACTCTTCCTCCTCACTTAATATCCATTTCTCTTTCATTATTCTATCTACCTGAATAAGACCATTTCGTCTTAAATTGCCTAATTCTTCCCTTTTATCAGAAACAAGTACGTGTATGGAACGAAAGTCCATTCTACTTTTTAAATAAAATCTATTATATTTTGATTTCAGGTTGAAGTCGTGTATCAGGGGATGAAAACCATTGATAAAAATGTGTTCAGACGAAAACAAGATAATCCATAATAATTAAAACGCGCTGGTGAACGTGCATATACAAATGAGAAAAAAAAAACACGAATCCATTTTGGGAATATCTATTCTTACATTTTACTATTACACCAGGAGTTAGGAAATTGTTAGTTTTTTTCCAGTAACAGAGAGCTCAATAAAATAATTTGATAAAACTGGAAGGTATGCAGTGCTCTGAAAAATTCAGGGTGCAAGACCAAAGGCATCGTACTGTTTTTTTTTTATTTTTGCAACTGCAGAAACGATTTAGTGGAGAAAAAAAGTTCTGTTCTTTTCATTTTATTCAAACGAAACAACCACTCCATTTTTTTCTCAACATTCCTACAGGTAAACAAGAGTAGGAGATGAAAACTAGTATCTGTTGTAACATAGACA
>NC_061105.1:11281471-11283971 GCF_015104395.2 Macrobrachium nipponense | reverse complement strand
TTCAAAAGCACATCAAAATTTTCATCACGGATACCAAGCCAGACAAGTTACTTCTTAAAGAACTTTTTTAAAAAGATCATTTTAGCTCTTTGTTATAAAATGTAACTGAGTTTGATACCAGCAATGTCGATTCGTTTAAACAATATATTTTATAGAACTGAATAAACTCACACAATCGAACTAGGAACTTTATTAAAAAGATCATTTTAGCTCTTCAATGTTATAAAATGTAACCGAGTTTAATACAAGCAAATGCCCATTTGTTTATACAATATATTTTATAAAAATGAATAAACTCACACGACCGAACTATAATTGACCTCCATCCTCCAAATCAAGCTGTGTCAAAAGAACCAAGATGTCTACCAGTCCGTGAAAAATAATGACTGATATAAGAAATATTGATATTCAAGCCAAGATGCTGGGAAAATTTTTATTTATTAAGACAGTAAAAAAGATGTTGGTGGAGTAATTGAACAGCTGGATAAAGAGATCCAGAACATAAAGGAAATAAAAGAAAAAGGTGGAACTAGGAGAAAATCCCACGATTGCAGTAGTAGGTAAGAGCTCGAGGTGCCGGACAACAAAATTTGAATTGAATACAGAACCAAGGCCAAAACCCAAGCACTGGGACCTATGAGGTCATTCAGCGCTGAAACGTTAATTGACAGCAAAAGGTTTGAAAGGTGTAACAGAAGGTACACCTTGCAGTTGCACTATGAATTAATTGTTGAGAGTGGAAATTACGATAGAAGAAAGAGGATATGAAAGAAGGTACAATAAATGATTGAGTTGAATTGAATAAAAAATTAGAAATTGACAGTAAAAGGTTTGGAAGGTGTACCAGGAGGAGAACCTCGCCGTTGCACGGTGAATCAATTTTTATAAGAGGGTGGAAAGAAAGACGGAAGAAAGAGGTTATGCAGAGAGGTAAAGCAAAAGGAACGAAAGGGGTTGCAACTAGGATCCTTAGGAACGCTTGCAAAGAACCTTAAGATTTGTTTTTGTTTGTTTGTATGGTGTTCTTACGGTGGTTATGCAGCAACGGGACCAACGGCTTTGCGTGACTTATAAACAACGTCGAGAGTGGACTTCTATCACCAAAGAACCATAAGTAATGCCTACCGTGCACCCCAAGAGGTTGACGGCACTAACACCCCCCCCCCCCTCCCCACCCCCCCCCCCCCCCCCCCCCCCGCCCCCGCCTTCAATGATGACTTAAGTAATGCCTACGGTGCATCAGGTAAGGTGCCCCGAGGGCACTAACCCTTTGAAGGGCTATCAGCTAAATGTCTGCACAGGACGGGAGAGAGAACGAAAAGCCTCCAGCTGGCTTTTCACGATGCCGTCTAATTTAAAAACTATTATGTGATAAAATCAACGAACAGGAGTTGCCGAATGATAAAAGCATTTTGCTTGCATTGTCTTGAGTAACTTTTCCAGTAAACATATCCTATAGTATATAGTATAAAGCAAAACAACTGAGGCTAAAACCGTTCTAAATAAACTACTAAAAATCTGAACACAAGATTCTTACAAAGTCAGCAAGATAATGGTTTTATTAACTTGAATGAATTGATGCCTTTGACCAGAGGAAAAAGAAAAAGAAATGCAAAGCAAGAGTTTTCAAACCAGGTGCCCTGACTTACCCAAACGTTTGTTTGTATGGTGTTTTTACGTTGCATGGAACCAGTGGTTATTCAGGAACGGGACCAACAGCTTAACGTGACTTCCGAACCACGTCGAGAGTGAACTTCTATCGCCAGAAATACACATCTCTCACTCCTCAATGGAATGGCCGAGAATCGAACCTGCGACCACCAAGGAGGAACGCCAATACCATACCAACAACGCCACCGAGGCGCTTTACCCAAACGTGCTGACGGATGAAGTGTCCAAAGGAGCCACCTTATCAAAGGTCAAGCGGTCAGTCTTCCTGGACTTTTTAGTGAAGCCATAACATTGTATAACTGTGTATTGTATCATAGTGAAAATAAGAGGCTTGTTCATTGTATAACTGGCATGAATAACATTAAAGTTATGAGCTTTAATATATTGACAACCGAGTTACGTTAAGTCATACTATGAACAAAAAGCTGTAATTTACGTGGAATAAGCTTAAAAAATGGCAATTGAGTTACGTTAAGTCATAATATGAACAAAAATCTATAATTTACGTGAAATAAGCTCAAAAAAAGACAACGGAGTTACGTCAAGTCATACTATGAACAAAAAGCTGTAATTTACGTGGAATAAGATCCAAAAAATGACAATTGAGATACGTTAAGTCATACTGTGGACATAAAGCTGTAATTTACGTGAAATAAGCTTAAAAAATGACAATTGAGATACGTTAAGTCATACTGTGGACAAAAAACTGTAATTTACGTGAAATAAGCTTAAAAAATGACAATTGAGTTACGTTAAGTCATACTATGAACAAAAAGCTGTATTTTACGTGAAATTAAGTTGCAAAATAAAATGATAAAAGTACTGTCTA
>NC_061105.1:11261471-11268971 GCF_015104395.2 Macrobrachium nipponense | reverse complement strand
ATATCATACACGTGGATGACAACGAATACTTTTCTTTGATATTTTTATATTTAAAATTTTGGAAATTTCAACTGTCAAATACAATTACACTATTGATTTTTTCAACTTTTGTTATAAAACACTAATTAGCTTCAGGTTTTTTTCATTCCTGTACTACCAATTTTGTATTTTTCAGGGTAAGGAGATCTGTGATGGCCTATGAAGTTATTTTGTGAAATCCGAACCATTTCAAGAAGCGACAGAAACATCTTGGAGATCACACTTAAGCCAAATAGAAAAGTCGAGCCAAAATTCTTAAGCCAAGATGATTTGGCCCAAACTTAAAAAAAATGGAATCCTCCCTTCCCAGGATTAGTTTGATAAAACCAGGCGAGGTTTTGTCAACCAAATAAACCAACTTTTTATTTATCTATTTATTTATTTTCATGCCCTTACAGATGTTCCCCAGTAGCGGTGGATTATTTTTTTATTTTTCTATTTTTATTTATTTTCTTATTCATCATGCCCTTACAAATGTTCCCCTGTAGCGGTGGAGGTGAAATAATACATTATTTCACTTTGTAATAATTTTATATTTATATTTTTGCCATGTGATAACATCCAACTTTTTTTTTTACCTCCACCCCTACAGGGGATGTGCCCCTGTAGGGGTGGAGGCCCCTCCAATAGGCCTGTTCCATAGGTCTTATGACCTATGGAAAGGTGCTTGGGAGGTTTAAATTTTTTCTTTTTTAAATTAGTTAATATTATTTGGTTTAGTTCGGTTATTTTAAAGATTTTAATATCCAAAGTTTTGCAGTAATCTAGTTTTAACTTTGACACCTGTTTTCAGATAAAAGAAATGAACATACCTTAGTTTTACTGCATTGCTTTGCTCGGTAAGATCTAACGTAATTTTCCTCTTTAAACCGAATTTTGACACTTTAAAATCTTTTAACGTAAATGATTCTTTCTATTCATGTTATTAACGTACCTCAATTGTCATTAGTTTAAAGGTTATAATTTTAGTATGTTACTTTAGAATCTGTAACGTAAATAATATTATTCCTTCTATTCATGTTATAAGCGTACCTTAATTGTCATTAGTTTAAATCTTATAATTTTAGTATGTCATCTTAAAATCTTTAACGTAAATTATTCCTTCTAGTCGTGTCATTAACGATTGTCAATTGTCATCAGTTTAAAGCTTCTTATTTTAGTATGTGATAGCCATACCAGTAACACAATGAACATGCCTCTATTTTCACTATTAATACAATAGACAGACCTATTGTGAACTATGGTGATTATACGGTAAATAAATCCAAACCTTTAATCATGAAAGTTGACCGACTTTAATCCAGTAATGTTAAAGTCAACACTTCACTGGGCCCTAGAAAATAATGGCAGATTAGGCTGCACTTTTTCTAAGCATCCCTGGCAACCTGACCTTTTGTCATTGTACTCGGCAGCTCTGACCTCGTGACCTTTTTTATGCGGTCGTTCCTTATGTCAGTTCACTTGTAAGCACTTATGGTCACTTGGTTTGCCAATACTTTTGATTTTTTTTTTTTTTTCTCGGCTCTGGCCTGAGGCTATATGAGTGGACGGTTTGTATTGGAGAAATTTGGATCTATTGCTAAAGCTTCAGTTCACATAAGTAATAAAACCTTATTTTATTGATTTTAAGTCCATGAGGTTTTTTTTCTTTTTTTTTCATAGGTCTTATGACCTATGGGCAAGTGCGCTGGAGGTTCAAACCACCAATTAACCAATTAGCTGATTTTTCCTTCCAGATGGCAAGTTCACCAGTCTTGCTATTTTTAGAAAATTAACCCTTACTGAAATCTTTGTTCAGAGAATTTTTATAAACTTCGTAACTGGTTTTAATTTTTTTCCCAGTATCTAGTAGTCTCTAGTACTTTTCCTGCTGGGTAATTATCGTTTAACATAACCATTAGTTTTGCATTTAGAGTACCTTAATTCCAGTCTCATGTTAACGTAAGCTTCTATAAAAAATTTCGTGAGATTAGCTAATATTACTATGCCAAGTATTAGAGGAAAAAAACAAAGCACTCTAGTAATTTAGTTTTACTTCTGTATCCGTACTTTACCTGAGAAGGACTTAACTTTTGAAAATGTTTTAAAGCAAAAAAAAGTTTTAGAATGAATTTTTTTTAACTTAGATTGGTGACATCTCATTGCTTTCAACATAAATATTTGACGTAAATCTCTTGTCATTTAAGTATAACTTCAATTCTGCTATTTTGAAGCTTGAATGAACGTAGACTATAGCTTACGTTTGTACATGGTTTTAATTAAAACTAACTCGCTTGTCAGCATCCCAACGCTTACAGTTCTAATAAAGGTTAATCATGTCAGTAATACAATGGGAAGGCGTCTCGCTTCACTATAATACAATAGCCCTATGGTTAGCCTGGGTTATCATACAGTCTGCAAATTAAAACCATTGCCAATAAAATGACTGACTGGATTCCAGTACTGTTAAAATCAAGACACCACACAACCTCAGAAATTACTGCATGATTAGGCTTTATTTTTTACTAAACAGTCCTGGAAGACTTACCTTTCTCGGCACCTGTGACTACTTGACTTTTTAAGTAGTTCCTTGGATCACACTGTTATCATTTTTGGGCACCTCTGGTCACTTGGTTTAGTATCACTTATTTTGGATTTTTTTTTTTTTTTGCGGTTGACCTTCTGTAAGGTCGTTACTTAGGTCACATTGCTTGTTAGCAATGGGTACCTGTGGTCACTTGGTTCGCAAGCGTATATTTTTTTTTGTGGTTAGAGGCTTCGTTGGTTTGCAATTTTTTTTTTTTGGTTGGGGGGTTTGCAAGTTTTTTTTTTTTTTTTTTTGTAAGGCATCATAAGTGGTAGGTCACTTATGAAAATAAGAAAATGGGACCATTAAGGGTTTAGTAGTTCTAAATTAGTAAAACCTTACCTTACTGACAATAAGAATCTTGGATATAAATTTTTTTCGTGATAAAATCACGAAATTTCCTTCCAAACTTTTCTGGCTTTAGGATTAAGTTATCTGAGACAACGCATGTGTAATACATTCGTAGCTTTTAGCCCATAAAAGTTTTAAATGGCCGATGGAGAACGTGATAGTTTGAGACAAAACACAATTAAAATGATGTAGATCAACATAAAGTTAGATGTTAAGTTTTTTCTTACAGTTTTGTGTAAAATATTGTACAGACGAAAAACATTTCGTTTATTAAGCTCGGGTTTAATAGCTTTAATAAAAGTTTTTTTATTACGATGTGACTTAAAGGGTTTAATTTTCATAATCAAAATAAACCGATGTGCTTTGAAATTTGCCAACAAATCATTAGCTATTCTGATAACAAGGGAGTTCACTGAATTTCAATGAAAAAGAGGTTACGTGGTATTAGCTCAATAATACAAATTTGGCCAGTAAAATAATATTTCATCAGGTCTTTCTGTTAGTAAATCTATCTATTTCAATCTAATAGGCCTTAAAAATTGCAATCCTTAGACCTATCGCATTTCCCAATGTAAATATATTTTAGTTTATAAATATTTTAAAAGTGGCCATGGCGAACAATATGATTAATATTTAGTTTCGTATCCAAGTTCTAAGCAAAGAAATTCATCGCACTAGTAAATGAAGCTTATATTTTCGTAGTGTGGAAAGCAAGGGCTAACCAAAAGTTTTTCTATATTTTATATATTACTGTCATTCGTAGTCAATTCCTTTGTTTAACTCGCACTCGGGAATACGAAAAAGTGTCGTGAAAAATTCGTGAATGTATGTAAAGTATGTGTGCGCATGTGTGTGTGTATAACCTTTGACTGTTTTCAATCGATGGATGGAACAGTTGCACATGGAAAACAAGGTAGAAGTACTTCGACATATGTTGATCTCTTGCTTCAGCGTTTAAATATTTATACATACTATATACACATGGATAGGTAGACAGACATTCCCCAATTGATAGTCTTAAGTTTAATATTCAAGACCTCAACAAAATTTTAGTGTTGCCTTTTATTTCATTATATCAGTTTCAATATGAATATCTAGTGTTAATATTGACACCTAAATTAGCGTAAAATATGCAGTTTTATTTTTCAAAATAAAAATTTCCTTGATTTTACAATATTTAGGTCACATTTAAGTTACTTTAATCCCACGAACCATATGTTTCCAGTTTGAAATCGGCAGAATAACTCTTGTCATAAAACAGCCAGAATGAAGGCAACGAGATAAAAATGTTCAAAATCCTATTGATATATGTTAAAGGAAATAAATCTAAAATTTAATTCACAACTATAATTACCAACATAACCACCTACGACAGAACAATGAGTTGTTCACACGTTTGGCAATCGAGAATAATTCACTTTGTTTCAAAACGTTTCGTCTCCCTTTTAGTTTTAAGGCTTAAGAGAAGTTTCGAATCGTTCTGTGAATTTCCTCTGATCATTTAAGTATATAATATATCTTAAAAAATAGGTTTGGTGGTGAATGGTTAATCTCAGCTTTTTTTGCTTAGTGACAGGAGGGCTTAGCGACAAGCACTTGATTCCTCGAAGAGTGCTGAAATGAAAGAACAGTCAGAATTGGTGACCGTGCGATATGAGTTTGACGACCTCTTCGGAGATCACATGACTGGGTGCGGCGCGGTTGCTATGCCATTCCAAAGGCGTGTCCGTGTGTGTGTTCGTGACGTGTAATGTATGGGGCCCAACAGTACGAGGTGCCAAAGAAGAGGGCACATTCTTCGATTACCGGTGTTGTGGTATAGAACACATTTGGAGCGGACTCCAGGACACACCCATCGCAAGGTAGTGTAATATTAAGACTGGAAAAGTTAACCTTTGAAAAGAGAGAGAGAAGTGTGTGTGTACACATTCATTTAATTATATTTTACATATTGGAGTGATATAATAAATGTCTCTTTATTTCAGATGGGTTCATGGCATTATAGAGAGAATGGGTTCTCTAAAAGACTGACCGTTTAAATGCATAATAAATCAGACTGTGAGATTTAGGGGATGATTACTTAATCTACTTCAGGAGAGTAGAATGACAGTTTACAGTCTTTTGAGGGTCAGACTTAGTTCTTTTATTTACTCCATTTTATATTCATATTGTTCCATTTAATGTCCAGCTAATTTGGGAAATAAAAGTATATTTTTGTATCTACGAGGATTCATTAGCCTAGCTTGCATTTTTAGCTCTTGCAGAAGGATAACCAGCAACGAAAGGTAAGAGGGTTGCCTGTTTGTTTAATTTGATTAAACGAGTGCCACATAGTCGTAAAGACTCGGCCAGAGATATATAACTGGTAACGATTTGAATATATAATATATATATAACTGGTAAGCGTTGTTAGGTTAAGCTCTGTAACGAGCTGCCTCAACAATTTACTGACAATTCTCTGAATATTAAAACTTAGCTATATTTATAGCAGGTAACCTCAGCATTTTCCATTGTTGTATCTTTTCATTTAGAACATCAATCCAACCTTCAATTTAAGAGGCGACTAAGGCAGCTTAACATCGAGGTTCGAGGTAAAGGTTTAAAAGTGAAAACTAAAGTTAAAAGTCACGAACTTCTAACTTTCATATATCTAGGAAGCAAGCTAAAAGTGGCGGAGGCGTAAAAATACTGTGAAGATACGGAACCGTATATCTTTGCTTTCCAAATACGATCTTTTTCTATTGGGGCTGCGAGTGAAATAGAGAGGGGTCTCTCTCTCTCTCTCTCTCTCTCTCTCTCTCTCTCTCTCTCTCTCTCTCTCTCTCATATGACTCTTCCCAAATTATTGCTAATAATGAATTCTTATAGTGACATTCTCTCTCCCTCTCTCTCTCTCTCTCTCTCTCTCTCTCCTCAGTTCCTTTATAAACAAAAAAGGCCTGCTACTATTTAAAAAGAATCTCTCTCTCTCTCTCTCTCTCTCTCTCTCCTCCTCAGTTCCTTAATAAATAAAAAAGGCCTGCAACTATTTAAAAAGAATCTCTCTCTCTCTCTCTCTCTCTCTCTCTCTCTCTCTCTCTCTCTCTCTCTCTCTCCTCAGTTCCTTAATGCATAAAAAGGACTATATTACTATTTACGAAGAATGTTAAAAGTTTCGGGCCTCCATAAATAAGCATATTAAAGCGAGTTGCCTCCAACTTTCGTGATCAGATTTTAAAACATTGTCAAGGGCTTTCTCTCTCTCTCTCTCTCTCTCTCTCTCTCTCTCTCTCTCTCTCTCTCTCTCCTTCAACTATCTTTAAGACGTATGGCTTCTGGATGGTGAAAAACTGGCAGGGGATAGGCAAAAGATTGCATGTAATAATAATAATAATAATAATAATAATAATAATAATAATAATAATAATGTGGTACGAGCACCAACCTGAGGGAGTGATAGAAAACGATCAGGCAAAGATCCTCTGGGACTATGGTATCAGAACAGATAGGGTGATACGTGCAAATAGACCAGACGTGACGCTGATTGACAAAGTCAAGAAGAAAGTATCACTCATTGATGTCGCAATACCATGGGACACCAGAGTTGAAGGGAAAGAGAGGGAAAAAATGGATAAGTATCAAGACCTGAAAATAGAAATAAGAAGGATATGGGATATGCCAGTGGAAATTGTACCCATAATCATAGGGGCACTAGGGACGATCCCAAGATCCCTGAAAAGGAATCTAGAAAAACTAGAGGCTGAAGTAGCTCCAGGACTCATGCAGAAGTGTGATATCCTAGAAACGGCGCACATAGTAAGAAAAGTGATGGACTCCTAAGGGGGCAGGATGCAACCCGGAACCCCACACTATAAATAACACCCAGTGGAATTGGAGGACTGTGATAGAGCAAAAAATATAAATAAATAAATAAGAAATAATAATAATAATAATAATAATAATAATAATAATAATAATAATAATATAATAATAATAATAATAATAATAATAATAATAATAATAATAATAATAATATCAAACTTTAGAGTTAACCACAATTTATATTTTAAAACATCGCCTGAACGGAGCAAAATAAAACAATTGCCAAAGAAAGCAACAACAATAAACCAGAGTCATATTCGAACTAATATGAAACAAGCCAAGGGGAAATACACAGAACACAAAGGCCAAATGCAAAACAAGCAAGTAAATTCTCGTTAAACGTTCATCCACAATTCGAAGAGTCGTTTTTTTTTCTTTTTTTTTTATTCAAGAGATCTCCCTGGAAATTCTCAAGACTGCGTGTAGCAGTTATAAACAAGCTCTTTCTTCTTCCCCCGTGGCTCCAGGGGAAACAAATAGAACCTGTCATAGCCAGATGGGGAACGGAAAAGTGCCGGGGAAGAATAGCAAATGAACGCGATGAAGATTTTTGAAAAATAATTCTTGAAACATTATTGATTCACTCCATTGGACTTTATACCATCGTTTATTGAGCCCCGTAGGGATGTAGCGCCGTTACTACCTCGCATGGTGTCCTGTAGGCATTACTGAAGGTTCTTAGC
>NC_061105.1:11243971-11256471 GCF_015104395.2 Macrobrachium nipponense | reverse complement strand
TGATAAGGAGACGATAAACAATGCTTAATATTCTGACAGGCTAAAAATGAGGTAAACTTTCTAGACGTAAAGTTGGTTCCTTGGTCGGTTTGAACTTCTTTTGGCAAACCTACCAGCGAGAAGAAACTTGTTAAGCGCTTCAAATATC
This sequence comes from Macrobrachium nipponense, assembly GCF_015104395.2. Taxonomy (NCBI): domain Eukaryota; kingdom Metazoa; phylum Arthropoda; class Malacostraca; order Decapoda; family Palaemonidae; genus Macrobrachium; species Macrobrachium nipponense. The sequence goes on along the minus strand of NC_061105.1, from coordinate 11,256,323 downwards.
TTATCAGCACTCACTGTTCTTAAAGGAATAGCCTCTGGAAATCTGGTAGCACTACACATAATTGTCAGCAAATACTCGTTACCTTTTGCTAGACCTAGGCAGAGGTCCTACACAATCCAAAACCAGTTTCTCAAAGGGTTCTCCTGGAACTTCAATGGGTTGCAATGGCATCACCTTAGGGTCATGTTGAGCTTTACCTACTTTTTGGACATAAATCACAATTTTTACAATATTCACTACAAATCTTTCTGCATCTTTAGGCCAAAAAAAAAATCCTTAATAATTTCTCATAAGTTTTGTTTATACCTAAATGACCAGAATAACTACAGTCATGAGCAATACCTAGAACAAAATTCCCTATAACTACTTGGAATGACCACTTGTTCTACAACATCATTAACAATTTTCTACTCTTGAACTTCCTCATTAGGATTCCATCCTTTAAAAAAGTAACACTTGCCTTCCTTCTCGATATCATTTATATCAACAAGGCATTATCTCTTATTACCTTCAAAATTATCATCTTCAATTTGAGATTTAACAAATTCTTCCTTATTAACTTTCAGCATTCGCAAAGGAGTACTGACTTTACTTACTTGTAGTGTTTCCAGGACCATCTTTAAACAAGTTTTGTAAATCCAAACCGTCGTCATCATTACCCTTTCCTTCGGCACTCTTACTTCTTGTAGTAACTGCACAAGCAGGAAATAAGTTTGGAAAATGTACATTCAACTTCTGTAATAAATTTAGAATAAAGGGTTTATCTGTCAAAATTGGATTACTGCTACCGAAAAACTTTGTCTCCACATACATCATTTCCAAGAATTAACTCTACTCCTGACACTGGGATTTCTCTCACCAAAGCAATTTTAACATATCCGAAATTAACGGAGTTTCTAACCTTACTTCTACTAATGGAGCTGAAAACTCAGGTCCAAACCCACGCAGAAGTACATACTCTCCAGTATCCTTCCACTGGTCATACATATTTTTTATCATTACAGACTGTACCGCTCCGGTACTCTTAACCACCTTACTTTCCTTTTTTTCAACACAAGGGAGGTGTAACCAACCATCTCCCATAAAAGGGTCATACAATTCAGTACCTTTGGATGTGGACTTCTCTTCAGGTAGTCTCACTCCATTTCCTTTTACAATATCCTCAATACACAACATTACTAACATTTTGAACGTCATTGTTACCCATTTTGTAACCTATATTCTCATCAACATTACATATATTATTACTGTCGATGCTATCGTTACAATACCTCTTACCTGGCCTAAGGGGAGAAGCAAACAAACAAGGACCTCTGTCACCACATGCTTGTGGTTGATTCAACAATGCAATGGTATTTTCAGGTTTATGATCATCCTTAAAAGTACAGGTTTATCTTTAACTTTATTTACCACTTGAATTGGACGGTTTATTGTGCGATGTGGACAACTCCTACTGATGTGTCCTGGTTTGCCACAACTGAAACATACAAAATCTCTAAAATTTTCGCCTATATTTTTGGTAACTAGGTGTAAACTGATCATTACACTTGTATCCTGCTTGTCCAGCACTAACACTAGGACCAGAATTATATCGACTTGCCCCTCTACCACCTCTATAAAGGAAAGGTTTAGTTATTATAGACTCCACGAGATGATACCTGTGAACTCGTAGTCTTACCTTGTGCCTTGTAATTTTGCTGCTCTTCCCAAACTCTGCTCCTTCCAATTTTAGGAGTGACGTCAGTATTATATAGCTTATGGGTCAATGCATAATTATCAGACAATCTAGTGGGCTTCATCGACATTATCTACATCACGTTCATCCAAATATGTTTTAATAAGTGGATTAATACCATCCTTGAACTGCTCAAGCAAGATAAGTTCCTGAAGTTTACCGAAATCACCATTAACTTCTCGGGCATTCATCCACCTATCATACCACAGGCGTTGTTCCCGTGCATACTCCATATGAGTACGACTGTCTCTTTTTATCCAGCTTCTGAACTTCTCTCTATACCTCTCTGGCACCCATTCATAAGCTTTCAAACTTCGGATTTAACTCTCTCATAATCCTTAGAATCATCTAAAGATAAGGCAGCAAATACTTCCCTAGCCTTTCCTCGAAAGGAGGTTTGAACCAACGTGCTCCATGACGTTCTCGGCCATTCACGCTGTTCTGCTACTTTCTCAAATTGTAAAAAAAATGCATCCACTTCATTTTCAACAAAAATTGGTACACTTTTTACTGCATTGTCTATTCTAAAAGATTTGGTATTTCTCTGGACTTTTCTTCTACTTCAAGTTTCTCATCTCTAGCTCTATCCTCTTTTGCTCAACTTCAATCTTTTTTTGCTCAACTTCAGCTTCTACCTTCCTAACCTTTTCAGCTCTCTCATTTTCTAACTTCTTTAGTTCAACAGCTTTCTCATTCTCTAATCTAACTATTTGCAAATGAATCTGCATCTGCTCAAACACTCATCCCTTCATAAACAAATTTGGACTTTTTTGGTTTAACCTTGCGTGACTTTGTTTTTTCACGTACGGCTTTGGCACCTTCCTCTTCACTTGCACTACCTTCTGTATTATTCTCACTAGCGCTTTGCTGGCTATCAGTTTCTTGCCCTTCCCAACTCATTAGTAACAACCCTTCCTTATCAGACAAAATGCCTAAAGTCATTAGCGCCTCACTTACTTTATTGAGATTTCTTGCTTCCTTGCAGATTCTAATACTTCTACATTATAGTACCTAGCTAGAACAATCCAGTCTATTTTAGTTATACCTTCTAACTTTCACCACTAGGACTACGTATGAAATCTTTCAAATCAAACATCTTTAATAAAACCTGCTCAAAATAACACAGCAAGAAACAATATTATAGCACTAACACTATCACAACTCTCCCCTCTCTAAAGGTACATGGAAGTACTGAAAAGCAATTAACAGTAGGGATACGTCAAGTTATGGTCGAATACGCTCGACATGAATAAAGCAACAATTAATAAGGATACGTTCGGGTTTCGTTCGATAAGAATGAGTTAACACTTAGTATTCATATGTTCGGGTTTCGTTCGATAGGATGAGCAAAGAGAGTAGGGATACGTTCGGGTTTCGTTCGACAGGCCCCAGTAACATAAAAAAAAAAAAAATCTCTCTATGGTAAGGATTTACGAGAGAATATCAGGAAACAGTGACAACCCACTATAACTTAAAATGTACTTTAATAACAATCAGTAAGGAAATTAAAGTCACAAACAGAACATTAAACAAATTACGGACGCATTGCACAAAAGCAAAGACTCGCCATACAACACTTCATCAAGAACTACTCATCACTAATCACTGCATTTTACAGTATAATACCCAAGTCACCAAAAGCTTTACATCAAACACAACATATAATTCACTGTAACATCAAAAAGTTGTGGCAACCAACGTTACATCACACAAGAAAAAACGTCCAAATGGATAAACAATACTTACAATATATTCCTCAAAACTTGATACACTATTATATTCACTTGTTTGTTTCAGCTCCAACGAAAATCGTCGTTTTGGGCCTTTATATACCAGACTCACGCTAGACATCATGGACCAAATATCATTGTTTCGATACATTATCCTTGGCGACTACCGCCTCGCCAAGCGGTACTGCCAATCTGGTTGTCTAGTGTACCACTTTTTTTCTATGCAAATATCAATTTTCAACCTTTTCTGCAATTTTACAATTCAATAATCAATATTCCTTTACAATATATATATATATATATATATATATACATATATATATATTTATATATATATATACATATATATATATATATATATATGTATCTATATAAATATATATATATATATATATATAGATATATAATATATATATATATATATATATATTATATATATATACACACACACATATATATATATAATATAGTATATATATATATATATATATATATATATATATATATATATATATATATATATTTATATATATATAATATATATATAACCATATATCATATATATATAGATATATATATATATATATATATATATATATATATATATATATAATATATATATATATATATATATACATATAACAATACAGCAGTGGCTTCATATTTCAGCATGAAAGGATTACAGGCAAATTAATACAAATATTATTAGTTACAGATTTATGTAGTAATCTACAGAAACTTTGCTTACAGCGAGAGAGACGTTTCAGAAGAGTTGAATACAAAAAAAAACAATAGACTTAGCAATGAAACTCGTAATAATCAGGGACGTATTTTTGCCTCGTTAAAGTGACCGGGATAATCGACCAGTCAGCGAGGTGTTGGGAAATACTCAGTAGAAGCTTATACAGTTCGAAAAGGGATACAATTGAATCTATGATACGAACTTGATTCTGATACCTATAGCGAAGAAATCAGATTGTCTTCGTATCTTTGGAAGTACAGTATAAGTTTACAAAGCAAAAAATAGGTATAGATTTGGGTCATTATTTGATTTTTGAATCTGCCAAAAAAAAAAAAAAAAAAAAAAAAAAAAAAGAAAAAAAAAAAAAAAAAAAAAAAAAAATTATATATATATTAATAAATATAATAATATATATATAATATAATATGATAAAAAACAGAAAGATATAATATATTATTATATATATATAAAAATAAGTAAGAAAAATTTTTGTCATGCCTATGGTCTGAATGCATACTCTCTCTCTCTCTCTCTTTCTTTCTCTCTCTCTCTACCCCCCCCCACCTCTCTTTCTGTCTCTACCCACCACAAGAGATTCAATTGCGAAGGCACACCCGTTAGAGAGAATGCCCTTTTATCATTAACGTTCAAACGACATACCCTGGACCCTCGTCCAATTCATTGTACAGCCTCGTAATCCATTTAAGGTTTAGTGTTTGTCCAGCTTTAACTTACACGCCCTCTCAGCTATGGGCAGATTCCCTGTTCAACTGCATTCGAATGAGATGAAAGAGGGCTTTACTCTTACCCTTCGGAGGAGGAGGAGGAGGAGGAGGAGGAGAGGGAGGAGGAGGAGGAGGGTGAGGAGGAGGAGGATGGAAACTGCTACCCTGGGGTGGGGTCGTCCTTTGAAGCGAATTCAATCTTTAGTTGGACGGTTAAGAGAATCGAGAGATATGGGAATGGCTACTCCAGTGCTTCGGGTTTAATTGGAGTCATGTGTATGCACCCTGGCACTTGAGATTAAAGGCAGGAGCAAACACGGGTAGTTGCTGGAAAGGTCCCGCCCGGGTATTGCGTTGGAGAGAGAGAGAGAGAGAGAGAGAGAGAGAGAGAGAGAGAGAGAGAAAGAGAGAGTCAGAGTCAGTCAGTTTACTTTTAAACGAAGGTATTGAAAATTATACTTTTTTTTTTTTTACAGGGTAAGTACACAGAGAGAGAGATGTAAAGAGACTGGCACGAGAGAGAGAGAGAGAGAGAGAGAGAGAGAGAGAGAGAGAGAGAGAGTCAGTCTATTTTCAAACGAAGGTATTGGAAATTATACTTTTTTTTACAGGTTAGGTGGACAAATAGAGAATTTAATTAACCTGAAGATGGTATTTGATAATTTAAGTTTTCTCAGACACTAAGTAGAGAGAGAGAGAGAGGGAGAGAGAGAGTGAGAGAGAAAGAGAGAATTTGATTAACCTAAAGAATTACTGAAAATTAGATTTTTTACAGATGAATGAGAGAGAGAGAGAGAGAGAGAGAGAGAGAGAGAGAGAGAGAGAGAGAGAGAGAGAATATTTATGACTACAGTGTCCGAGAAAATGTAAACCACTTGTTCCAGGAAGACAACTTTATCTTGATTATCTAAATGACGGTAGTTAAAAAAAAAAAACTTGCTCTGTATATCTTTTCAAGTTTCCATTCGAAATGTATGAGAGTGGACTCTCTCTCTCTCTCTCTCTCTCTCTCTCTCTCTCTCTCTCTCTCTTTCTCTCTCTCTGTCCTTTCTTTCTCTCCGGCTTTTCACTAAACGAATCATGAATGAATAATGCCGCCTTTTCCCGAATTACATCACATTTGAATTGAGTAAATGTAGTGGGCTCTGTTTGTATAGCTCTCCTATGGTACAATTCGCTGAATAATGAATGAGAATGCATAATGCATGAGTATAAACAGCGTACGAATACTCATTAACAAACCATTCTTTTCTGTTCGGCGTTACTTTGCGATATTTGTACATATATACATATATATATATATATATATAATATATATATATTATATATATATATATATAATATTATATGTAGTATGTATGTATATACACATATACGCCATATTTATGTGTTGCATTTACAGGTTGCATACACATATAACCTACAACTATTCCATCGTAGTTCAAGAAAGAATGTAAATTTACTCTCAATTTGTTCACATTTGGACACACGTCCAGTTAATTCCTAATAGAAGGTGAGTAAAATCATACAGTTAAATTACGAGCTTAAAGCAGAAGTGAATATACGAACTGGTTCAGTAACCTTTTTCAAGATTCGCATGGAAAAGAGATTCGTAAAATTCAAGAGAACAATTTTTTCAAATTGGTGATTCCTATCGGCGCCATGTAAGTTTTACTAATGAGAGAAGAAGGGAAATAATTGTGGATAATAACGTAGGTAAGGTAGCATATAAAAAATAAACTGAAAATTATACGCTAAAAATGAAAATACCAAACCAAAAGCAACATGGAACCATAAGAACGGCTTTCAAGGAAAACCCATGAAAATTATACGTTGAATAAAAAAAAACTTAAACCAAAATCTGCAAGGAAAAATTGCAATGAACCACAAGAAGGTTTTCCAAGAAGAAAAAAAAAACAAAACATACGCAAAAAAAACCTTAATTCAAAAACTACAAAAATCTTAAGATCTATTAAAAAAAACACGAAAACAAACTTAAACCAAAAACTACAAGGAACCTGAAGTTTGATAAAAAGAATACAGGATAATCAAACATTAAATAAAACCTTCAACCAAAAACTACAAGGAACCTGAAGATTGATAAAAAGAAAACAGGAAAATCAAAAATTGAAAAAAACTGAAACTAAAACCTACAACGAAACATGATACGGTTTCCAAGAAAAAAAAACAGGAAAATAAAAATAAAAAAATAAAAAAGAGCCATAAAAACGTTTTCCAAGAAAAAACAAGGAAAATTATACACCTAAAAAAATAAATAACTAAAAAACTGCAGGTTAACCTAAGGACCTTTTTTCTTCGCTCAGCTAGGAAGGCAAAAAGGGCTTAGAAAACGTAGTGTGTTACCTAGAAGCCATGATAACAAGAGATTCGCTTATTTGCCTCTTAAATAAATGATGGCGGAAAGCAGGTATACAAGAAACCAAGCTTTATATAATGGGAGGAGGAGGAGGAGGAGGAGGAGGAGGAGGAGTTCTAAAAGACTCCCCTCTATCCCCCCTCCCTCCCTCCCTCCATTCCTTCCTCCATAAAATTGTTAGGCAAATGCGGCTTTTTTTTTCTTTTTCCAAATCGTTTCTGAATGAGGTAAGACGGGAATAGTTTGGTCAAATAAAAAATGTATATATGAAAAAACTTACGTTCATCATTCTCGCCATAGCTCAGATTTCTTGCTGTAGAAGATATTTAGAAACGAGGGAGTTTTGGTTGTTATAATATTTTTATTCTCTGACGTATATAGACACACCCGGAAGTAACCGAATCTTTTATTACAAAAAGCTTTGTGCAATCAAGCACGCTACACAAAAATAAAAAGAAAAAAGTGATGAAACAAAATGAATAAAACGAAATTCAGTGGAAACAAAAGCATTCGGAGATGTCAAATTATCAGCCATCTCTTTTCCTCTACCTTGTTCTGGTAAACAAAGGCTAGAGAGAGAGAGAGAGATAACAGACAATGAAGAAATGCTATTCTTGTATAGGTCTATATCAGAGAGAGAGAGAGAGAGAGAGAGAGAGAGAGAGAGAAGAAGAGAGGAGAGAGAGAAGGAGCAGACGAGAGGAAAAATGTTTATTCTTATATAAGTCTGCATCCAGAGAAGAGAGAGACGAGAGAGAGCAGAACCGGAAGACAAGCAAGAACAGAGAGAGAGAGAGAGAGAGAGAGAGAGAGAGAGAGAGAGAGAGAGCAGAAGACTGTAAAGAAATGTTATATGCTATACATATATATAGATTGTATCATAAAATGGAAAGCCCTTTATGTATTGAAAATTTTCATTTATAGTCTATGGCGCCCATTATTATCTCAATACATGAATCAGTCATTTCTCATTTGCTTTCTCTCTGACTAACGAGTAATGACTAACGAGTAATCGAAGCTGAAAATCGTATAACGTGTTCTGTTGCTTATTAACCTGGGAATTTCTTATCCTTTTTTTTTTTTTTTAATTCCGTTGCGTTTTTTACTCATTTTTAGGAGCGTCGCTCACTAATTTGCAAATGTGTGCCTAGTCTTCTTTTCGGAATTGTTTCACCGTTCCGGATATTCCCATGGAATGACTGAAGAAAATTTAGGAAATTTGTATTCGAGAAGAATTGTGCACCAAAGAGCAGAAATAAAGACTCACTTTACTCTTTTCTGCCTGGTGTTAATTGTTATTGTTCAGTATTGACTCATTCTGATTTAAGTTTTTTTTTTCTCGGAGACGCTATTTTCTAATTAAGAGTCTTTTATTTATGTATCGTTCTCACATATTCCCTCTTTTAAAATTACACAGCGGATATCCTATGCCCAAAGTGTATATCATATAAAAGAAGAAATGGAAAAATTAGTTTTACAATGTCACTACAATTAGTGTTGTAATGTCACTACAATCCGGCAGCTGAACCTTTTAACTCGAAAAAATTTTGATACTTAAATATATCTTTCATTGTTTATCTAAAGATTAGTCGAAATTGAAATTTTGACCAAAAATAGAACTGTGACCTTGAAAGTCATTGATGTTGATTCATTGATGTTAAGGTCACATGGTCACGTTGCTATTGGTTGTAAGCAACGTTTGTGACGTGAGAAATCCGATAAATTGAATGTGATCATTAATAAAATAAGACACTTCACTAGATGCAGTTCAGTAAGAAAATGTATGAAAAAATGATGCATTGTGGAAGAAAACTTGTTTGTACTAATAAATATATTAGAGTCAGCATCAAAATGGGTCTTATCGTAATTTACATTTTCGTTTATCGTAATTCCTTCCTTTGCCGAAGCATTTTTCTACTTTAATCCATCCGTTTTAAACTTAATATTTCGGTTTTAAGTAACGGAAGAATTATAATGAACGAAGTGATAATATACCTTTAAGACTTACTTGATGGCAAGCAACTAATCCATACGCTATTTTCACATCCCTCATTATTAGTAAATAATAAAGTTAATATTTCGGTTTTAACAAACGAAAGAGTTATAACGAAGGAAGTGATAGTATACATTTAAGACTCATTTGATGGCAAGAAATAAGCCACACGCAATTTTCACACACCTATTCGTTCATATATTATATAGCTATATCACAATACGTCTGCAATTTCTCCCTAAGATTACAGAGGTAATTCATCCATTTGAACTTTAGTAACTGAAGCTACCCTGCTCTCTAACTCCCAATCGTTCCCACGGGTCCGATTTATGGCTTCCATATCTCCCGGGGAAACCTGCAGTGCGTTCGAGCAGGGATGCAAATAAATTTATTGGCCATATTTGGGAGCAGTAAGTCTCCCACGAACAACTCGGGGTTGCTATGAAGGACAGCAGTGTTAAATGCCAAGTCTGTAATGCCCTGCGTTCATGGCGATGTTAATCATGATATTGGTTTTATGAATTTTTTTTTTCTATAAAATATTTGTTTCATAAAATTAGCATAAAAAATTACGATTTTTAAGTACCGTTTAATAAAATTAGTATAAAAAATTACGATTTTACTTCTTGGGTGGAAAACTTACGTTTGTTTAATAAAGTACTTCTTTTAATAAAATAAATGTGTAAACTGATCATCTTGTTAGTCTGTGACGAGGCGAACCGTAGGTCAGATTTGAGTAGAATTTCGTACGTAACCTTTTTCATAGTGTTGCTCAGAAACACAGCCAAAATGGCTAATAATGATCCAAATGATAAAAGCCATAACTGCCATATCGATTCTGTATAGTATAAACAAATAGCTGAAGCATCACAAAAACCATTTTCAGCCCCGAGGCACAGATAACCTTTCTCATTGCGAGTACATACATAACACTCTTTACATACAATTCAGCTACAATAACACCATTCCAACGGTGCTCTGAAACAGTGCGTGCAGCGAACAGCATAAATGATCCTTCGGTATGCGAGTTGGCCTAGCTCTAAGGTGAACGTAATATCTCAACCTGCCATTAAAAAACCGTATGTCACTTTCAGTATGTCACGGTTCGTGCCATGTTTCAGTGACCCAAGCAAGGAGACGATTTCTTGAAAGGAAGTACTGTTTTCGTCAATAATGTCTACCTATTTACCCTTCCTGACCTAGAATAGGGAAGATGTGGCAACGTGTGGCTGCCACATCTACACAATACCCCAACTTAAGTCAAGGTTTTATGAATCAAATCTGGGAAAAGTGGCAACGTCTAAAACGTACTCCATGTTTGTAGTGATTTGGGTTTGATTGTACTAACCTAGTCTAAGCATTCTTCCCTGCTTCTTATCTAGATAATCATTGCTCATGGATATTTTTTCTTATATACTTTCAACACTTTCATAAATTAGTATATCCCGTATATTTAAAAAACCATCTTTGCAAATAGGATTTTCAATTATTTATGTATTATTTTTATTTTGAGGGGGTTGGGGGCGTTTTATATTAGACCAGTTAATTATATTCCTCTCTGTAGCTTTGTAACCAAAGATGTATGTCAATTCGATAACACTGTTGTGACAAAGGATATATTATAAGCCCCTCTGCTTCGTTAATCGTCATGTTTACATTTTGTAATCATGAATAACTTAAGCATTTACACTATTGCTTGCCTTATGGACATCCCTTCATAACTGTGGACATTTAGATCGAATAAGTCATTGTAATCTTATCAAAATTCTTATTGAGCAGATGAAATTAACACAAAAAAAAGCACAATGCTCTAAGATAGATAAGTAATTCATTGCCTTCATTATGGTCCTTGCATGCATACACACACAAAAACACACACACACGCACCCACACATACACGTTACACGTACATACACACACACACACACACACACACACACACACACATATATATATATATATATATATATATATATATATATATATATATATATATATATATATATATATATACAGTGGACCCCCGTATTCGCGTTCTCCAGATTCGCAGACTCACACATGCGCGGATTTCTCTGGGAACTTTTCCCATTATTCGCAGAAAATTCGCGCATTTACAGTATTTTTCTATGATAAATATCCACAAATTCCTGGGTTTTTTTTTTATGAATTTCATCATAAAAAATGCACTTTTTGTGATTAAAACTAATTAAAAAAAACCAAGTATGAAAATTTTTTGTGGTTTGGTTTTTCTTTGAGTTTTAAAGTAACAAAATAGGCTGTTTTTAGCATTTTTATAGGGGTTCCAAACATTCGCGGATTCTAACTATTCCCGGGGAGGTCTGGTACGCATCCCCGCGAATACAGGGGACCACTGTATATATATATATATATATAATATATATATATATATATATTATATATATATATATATATATATATATAATATATATATATATATTATATATGAGTATAGATAGAGAGAGAGAGAGAGAGAGAGAGAGAGAGAGACAGAGTGAGTAGACAGAGAGAATATATATATATATATATATATATATATATATATATATATATATATATATATATATATATATATAATATATATATATATATATATATATATATATATATTATATATATATAGTATAGATATATATATATATATATTGTATATATATATATATATATATATATATATATATATATATATATATATATATATATATATATATATATATATATATTGTTGCACTATCCACAGCCCCTTTAGAGGGAAACTGGGAGCAAATCGTCGCAAACAAAGTGAAGTGTTAGAGCATTACCAGCAAATCCCTCCGAAATCCAGAGCCGTCCAGAATTTACAGGGTTTTAGGAGGAGGAGGAGGAGGAGGAGGAGCGGGTAAACACGGGAGTCTAGCAGCATTCCCAAACCCTCTTCATGTTGAATAAACATGAAGGATTAACTGGAGCTAAATAATGAGGAGGGGAGTCACTCATTTACTCGAATTACTACTTGGACAGGGGGAGTTTTCGGAGTGTTTTTGGTTCATGGT
>NC_061105.1:11233971-11236471 GCF_015104395.2 Macrobrachium nipponense | reverse complement strand
TTCCATTTTTTGTCTTTTTTTTAGAGGAGATTGTACGCTTGTTACTCACACAACTCCCCACTCCCCCCCCACCCCCCCCACCACCACCTTCTCTCTCCATCCCATGTGTACACTACACACACACACACACACACAAATATACAATTTCTCTTTGTCTGTCTGTCTGTCTGTCTGTCTGTCTGTCTGTCTCTCTCACACACACATGCACGGACACAACTATACACAATCTCTCTCTCTCTCTCTCTCTCTCTCTCTCACATACCTAATCTCTCCCTCTTTCACTCTACCTCGCTCTCTCTCTCTCTCTCTCTCTCTCTCTCTCTCTCTCTCACATACCTAGATGGCTATGGGGATGATTGCAGAGATCTGCATCCAAAAATATGCAAAAACCTAAAAGAAGGAAAAGGATGTAAGTTCGACAAAAAATGTAATATATGCACGCCCTGTAAGCCATGAATCATAATCAAATAAATAACCCAACCAAGTAATATAATCCAAAATAAGAAAGAAACAAATAAAGAGAGAAATCACGAATATCAGGTAAAAGAGAAAAGCAAGCCACCAATGAAATATGCAGAGGTGTCAGCAAAAAATTTCAAAGCATCAGCTCCAAAATTCTACTCAAAAGATAATAACTGTATTTATTATGCAAGAGGATATTGCAGATACGGAGAAAATTGCAGATTCAGACACAAAATGAATAATTATGATGAAGGAAGATCAAATATTATGGAAAAAGTTGGATTTTTTAGTCAGAATTTCTGGAAATGAAAAAAAGAACAACATACCAGAACAGGAAAGAGACATGGGAAAATCCTTATTACTACCAATATTAAATGAAGGAGAAAACACGCAAACCATCATAGTGATGAATGCGCAGGTTTAGTTACGAGTAACTCAAAAAGAAAATAAAAATAGAGTACTTAGAAGAACTAACCCAAATTGAAAGAAAAGAAAATAGATATAATGAATATAAGTGAAACCTGGTATTCCCAAGATTCTGGGAATGATGATCAAATAAAAGGGTTCCAAACTTATAGATCAGATATAAAAAATAGGAATCAAGGGGGAACCGCAATATATGGGAAAGACAAAAAACAAGGAAAAAATATATGAGAAATATAGTAAACTCAGAATGTTAACTAATAGGCGGTAGAATTTGAATCTGAAAAATTAATGAACATAGTAATATATAAACCTCCTAATACTAAAGAGTTTGACTTAATAATTGAAAAATTGGATGATATATGTAGAAATCACAAGGACTGGACCTATTCTCCTATCTGGAGACTTCAACTTTCCTTTCGTAGAATTGGAAAGAACGAATAGGAGATTGTGGTTGTTCTTATACATATAAAAAAGAGAGTATAGTAGTGCAGAAGATAAGAGGCAATTCGAAAAGCTATTAGATATGCTACTAGAATACAACATTCAACAAATAAATCACCTGCCAACAAGAAAGGAAAATACTTTAGACCTAGTATTTGTGAACGAGATGAATTATGTTAAAGAAATAATAGTTTATAATGCGAGTATTTCAGACCATAATGTCATAGAATTGACAGTTCATTCCAAAGCAAGTGAAAACAGAGATAAGCAAGAAATGAAAAAGTGGGAAGGATATGGAAAATACAACTTCTACAGTAAAAATATAAAATGGTCAGAAATAAATGAAGAATTAAACAAAGATTGGTATAACATTTTCGTAAGTGATGACATAAGGGTAAATACGGAGATATTATATAAAAATATTAGAGAAAATAGTGGATAAATATATACCGAAGAAGAAAGTAAACATCATTCATGCATACCAAGAGACAGAAGGATCTTGTTCCAGAAAATCAGAAAGTGAAAAAAGGTCTTGCAAAAGAAAAAAATGCATGGAAAGTTATAGAACTAAAAAGTAAGATAGAAAATGCATAACAAAAGATTATACAATCAAAAGAAAATGAAAAACGGGACTTGGAAGAAAAAACCCTATTAAATATCAAGCAACAAAACCCAAACTATTAAAACTCATATGCGAAAAAAATGAATAAAAGAAGAATAGAAATAGGCCCTCTGAAAATTGAAGGGAGATTAACGAATGAAAAAAAGGAAATTTGCAAACATACTGGCAGAACGATATAAGAGAGAATTCACCCCTAGAATAGATAATGAAGATAATGATATAGAAGTAAGGACGAAAATAGTGAATATTTAGCTGACATAGAAATTAATGACGGCTCATATTGTGCACTGCAATTAAGGAAATAAAAATGGAGCTGCTGCAGGGCCTGATGGAGTCCCTCGCTATTTTTGTTACAAAGAAAGTAGTTCATTCTATCGCAAAACCACTTGCAATATTATTAAGACAAAGTGTAGATACAGGCAAGATTTATGATGAGCACAAATTAGCATATATCACCCCTACTTTCAAAAGTGGATCAAGACTAGAGGCAAGTAATTATAGGCCTGTGAGTCCTAACATCACATATTATGAAAGTGTATGAAAGGGTAA
>NC_061105.1:11212865-11227865 GCF_015104395.2 Macrobrachium nipponense | reverse complement strand
CTGTCTACCCTTCCTGTTTCCTTGGTCTAAAAAAAAAAAAAAAAAAAAAAAAAAAAGATACTTGGGGTTACCGGGAGGTTTTTAGCTTTGGTTTCCTTTTTTTACTTATATTCTATTTTTTTTTTTGGGTAGAGTTCTTCTTTTTTCTGTTTTTGTATTTTTCCTTTTTTATGTTTTTCTGTATATTTTTTTTTCCTCCTTTTCTTAGAGGGTTTATATTCGGTAACTTGGTGTTACTAGTGGGAGTTAGAGATGGTTAAAAAGGTCTTTGAAGTGTTTTCATTCTCGTCCGGTATTATACATTTAACGTAAGAGTGTTTTATATATATATATATATATATATATATATATATATATATATATATATATATATATATATATATATATATAGGTTTCTCGGATTATTGTAAATGCGTATGTATGACTGTTGTTTTTTCATTTTTTTTACGCAAGTCCATTTATAACCTAAGACCTCCTTATTAAGTATCGAGTCAATTATTGTAAAGACAAATTTTTTTTTCTAAGTTTCCCACAGAAATATTTTAAAAACATAAGTGTACATTTACGTATCAGTAAATAAACATGTTTATTATAATACTATATTAATCTTTATCAGGAAAATTGAGTTCATACCATTAATGTTTTATATAACAATAAGATTTAGGAAAATGTCGCAAAAATTTATCTCATATTAAAAAAAATATGTACAATTTCCTGGACATCTTGTGACCTTGGGGTAATATTGCATTGATAAACAAGATATTTATGAAACAAGGCGTGATCCGGCCTCCAGCTTGCTTGGAGCGAGGGCTTAAAACTACAGTCAAATAGAGCGTTGTTTCAGCTATGAAAATTATAATAAATACGCTATATAGGCTTTGGTAGAGATTATTGTTCTGCACTTTTTAACATACACATTATTTATGGCCTTACATTATCATTCTAATATATAAATCATAAATGTACCATCCATAATTCCTGTATCTTCAACTTAATGCAAACACCTTTTTCAGTCCTTTTTTATGCTTTTTCAGGGCTCTCCTGACCCCCAACAAGAACAACAGCATCAAGAACAACGAAGTAGTTTGTAGGCTTACTCCCCGAGTAAGATAAAATTAACAGCTGTGGCAAATGTTAGAGGTCACCATATAAAGGTGATAAAATGTGAGAGGAGAGTCATTCAACAAGCGAATTCTGTGGAGGTCCTACAACGAAGCGCGCACGAAGAGGAGATGATGACAAATGAATAATATCGAATGGAACGTTCATCCTGTGCACTACTACGTCAAACACAGCCGGAATACCATCTGAAATGCTCCTCACTCATCTTTCCATTCCACAACAAACT
Source organism: Macrobrachium nipponense (assembly GCF_015104395.2). Classification (NCBI taxonomy): domain Eukaryota; kingdom Metazoa; phylum Arthropoda; class Malacostraca; order Decapoda; family Palaemonidae; genus Macrobrachium; species Macrobrachium nipponense. The sequence goes on along the minus strand of NC_061105.1, from coordinate 11,226,517 downwards.
TTAGCCGTCTCTCGAACAAACAAAGAATCACGGCGTTGTTTGACGTTCTTTGAAACGCCTGGCTAGCTCCGGGTTATTCGCTGCTCCTCTGTTTAGGGATCAAACATGAAACGAGGGACAATGCAGTTTCCAATGCAGTTCGTGGAAAGGAGATATAGGGTATTGCCTCTTCTTAACTTAACGTCCTCTACACTATATTCGCTTACTAATTTGTTGTTGTTGCTGTTTTTGCTGTTCTTGTTGGTTTGTTTGTTTGTACGGTGCTTTTACGTTGTATGGAACCAGTGGTTATTCAGCAACGGGACCAACAGCTTTACGTGACTTCCGAACCACGTCGAGAGTGAACTTCTATCACCAGAAATACACATCTCTCACTCCTCAATGGAATGGCCGAGAATCGAATCCGCGACCACCGAGGTGAGAGGCAAACACCTAACCAACCACGCCACAGAGGCGCTTGCTGTTCTTGTTGGGGTGGTCGGAAAGGTCTATGGAGGAGCCTAAAAGGGTCAGAAAAAGGCATAAATAGCCAAGTGTCCATTGGCTTTTCCAGTTTTTACTGAATAAATAAAATTTCATAATGATCTCTGATTAAAATCGTAAAGATACTCCACAAAATATATAAATAGTTTGTCTCAACTCTATATCGTCTCAGCTCAATTCATTATACTATTGCCGGTCTGCTGGTATACGCGTTAGAGTCGTGGCATGCCACCCAGATGTCGTGGGTTTCGCGCCTCTCCCGGTCGACGAAGAAGCACCCCGGCTCTGTATCATGATCAGTTTACTGCTGCAGTGTGGGGTCTCTAGCGGTGGATTGTTGAAACTGAAATTCTTCAGAGGCATGAATTTCAAGTCAGTGGCCCCTTTGAAGGTGGTTGTTCCATGTGAATAGGTTTCATCTACTGAATTAATAATACTAATCCTCATTTAAAACATAAAAAATAACGTCTCTAGTTCTCAAAATAATCACTACTTCAGAAAACGGCAGCTATTCGTGTGTCTTAGGAAACTACTCGCTGTTTTAATTCTGAGAATAGAAATGCGATCGCGTCGTCCCATTAGACCTGTTGAAATTCAAATCAGGATGAAGGCCAACGATCAGAATTTTTTTACGACGCGCATCATACTCCAGATTAAACTGTTTTTAAAATGTTAAAAGCGACAGGGACACGCATTAATTTCCCCCAGCTGATTCCGGGCTTCGTTTCATGGTAGGGAAGTTTCATTTTCTTTCATTTTAGTTTTTGTTGTGGCGGGTCAAGGTAAACGTGTCATTTCTTTATATGAGTATCATAGTTTCGTCTTCATTTTATTTTCTTTAATTTTGTTTTTGTTGTGGCGAGTCAAGGTAAACGTGTCATTTTTTTATGAGTGTCATAGTTTAATCTTCATTTCATTTTCCTTAATTTTGTTTTTGTTGTGGCGAGTCAAGGTAAACGTGTCATTTTTTTATTTGAGTGTCATACTTTCGTCTTCATTTTATTTTCTTTAATTTTGTTTTTGTTATGGCGAGTCAAGGTAAACGTGTCATTTTTTTATGAGTGTCATAATTTAGTCTTCAGAACATCATCAGGTTTGCAGTTCGGGTTATTGCAAATTCTTTTTTACTGTCTAATCAGTTGAATACTTTCTGAGACTTTCTGTTTCAGCAACAGTAATGCCTTTCAGAATTTCAGTAGTTCTGCAGTTGAGCTCGGTGAATATTGTTGCACCTTCTCTTCCTTTGAAAATCTTTCTGTGGCTCTCAGCTCTGGCAAGAGTAAAGTATATCAGCTTACAATCACTCACGTACTTAACGAAGAAAGGATGCAGTTTTATAAGATGGCTTTGGTCGCGCAGAATCCCAACCCACTACTTACTCGCACATCTCAAAGAAGGACATTTGCATTGTATCTCCAACTTCGTTATCCGCACCAGCATCCGTCCCTCTTCCAGCATCCGGCAGCCTAAACACGAAATCCTTCCCTGCTAGAATATTCATGCTTGTGTTTTGATTCCTTCAAAGTTCCTTTTATCCCGAAACGTCTTCGCCGGCATTCGTGAATACTCATTGAGTGAATTTGCATCTCATCTGCATATCTCGCCGATGCGCCCGCGCAGATTTATACATAATTCTTAAAAAGGCTTTTTGTTCTCGATCTAGCGAGAACTTTTTACCTGTGATGGCCGACCTAAGTTGGGGAAGATGTTTCGTTTTTGTGTGTGTGTGTGTGTTTTTCTCGTATTTTCCGTTTATTATCTATTCACTTATCCCTTATTCTACTCAGTTATAGAGAATAGGGTGCCTGGATATTCAAGCAGTTCTAAAAATAACGGTATATACTTATTGGTTTGTCATACAGATTAAATTTCGGGCCTTTAAGAAAATGCGTGAACATAAGGGCCATTTGCTTGTTTAATTCTTCATTTTCCTCTTTCAGGAATATTAAAAAATAATAATAATAATCATAATATTTTATCGTCTGGGTTATAGATCTATTTTTATTTTAAAGTTATTTTTAAATAACCAATGATCTCTAGTCAACCCTGGTAAGAAAACTGTGATGATGGCTAATTTCAGAAAATAACTCAGTTGCTATTGATGAAAAAGAAACTCATGCAGAGCATAGTTCGCTTTTAAAGACAAATAATACTTAGAGACGAAATCAGACGTACTGTTGACTAGTAGGTAGAATTTTATATTTATTTTTATGTTACCATCATTATATTCTTTTTGAGTAAGAGTTACTAGACTATGCTAAGTGAGAAAAATTTATTCTCGTTTAACTTTCATTATGCTTAACGAATCATAATTTTATTTTTGAAAAATATGCAGGGAAAAAAATAGAAGAAAAAAATAATCTATCTTGGAATAAACTCCTGGTCAGGTCACCACCCTCAGTTCTGTGTTCCGTAATCTTCTATTTAATCTTGAAATAACAAAAGTCCTTTTCATTTCCTATGGCTGAAAAGAAGAGACCGGGCCAAAGTTTGCCGTAGATTGTAGTTGTTTATGGGAACATTTCAAAACTAATTTCATTATGGGTGATAAAACCCAGCTTCCATTCAAAAGACATACATATCAGGTTTTTTTCTCTCTCCCTCCCTCTCTTGTTCAGCAGTCTTTGAATTAATGGGTCAGACACATTCATTTATTTTTTTTAGCTGTCACTGGTTATATCTGTAGAAACTTTGTATAGATATTTTTTTCATTATATATTTTTTTTTATTCGTGATGAGATTTGTAAAGTCAAGGCTTGTGCCGTGATTTTAATTGGAAACTCATAGATATACGTCGATGTGAGATTTGACAATCGAATTGACAGAATCGATAGGCTTTTTGAGATTATGAATAATATGAATTCGACCTGAACTTGAAAATGTCACTGAAGTTTTATTATGTAGACACCGCATAGGTTAATGTTTTACGAAATATCTCGGTATTTTGGCACTAGAAACGAACTCGTTAACTTGTGGTTGTTTGAGTGATCTCGTATTCGAAAGAAGAAGACGAAAACTTAGGCTTGAACGTTGATGTATGTTACTTGTTTTTGTTGATAAGATAGATGCATTTGTTTGCACTACCAGAATACCTATAAGTGAGCCAAAGAGAGAGATATTGTCGTCAATTTAGAGGTGTTTACCATATGCTCCGTGAATATCTTCGCGACAGAAACTGACAAAATATGATTACGATATACACTACGTAATCCTCTAGAACATAACTCCAAATGTATAGCCATTCATCACTTTTATAAGCGTATTATAAGTTCCCTCACTTTCATAAGCACGTAAGATGAAGATAACTCGTTCGACCTTCACGACCTAACGTAAGGTCGCTAAGGCCACGACTTTCTGTTTCTACCTCTCTTATATTAACGTAATTTATGGAAGTCTGGGTACACCAGAATTACAGTAACCTGTTATGTACGTATGCTTTTCGGTCGATATTAACGTCTGTCATATGTAGAAGCAAATAGTAGTACATTCTAACTGGTACTATTTAGAATGTTTTGTAGGCTATGGTGCACAGTTTACATAGATGTTACACTAACTAGATTTATTCATATCAAACACAGATGATAACTGAGGGCAGCCAATCTTGACATTTTTTGTCTTGTTTACCTTCATATATATTTTATGTTAGATTGTGCATTCGACTGCTGATGAACCCAGTGTAGGGTTCGAGAGCTTTTACATAATTTTATGAAATTTTACTACTGCTTCCATCAGTATATTCATAGTGGACCTTAAAGAACATTATTATTATTATTATTATTATTATTATTATTATTATTATTATTATTATTATTATTATTATTATTATTATTATTATTATTATTATTATTATTTTTTATTTTTTTTTTTGCTCTATCACAGTCCTCCAATTCGACTAGGTGGTATTTATAGTGTGGGGCTTCCGGGTTGCATCCTGCCTCCTTAGGACTCCATCACTTTTCTTACTATGTGTGCCGTTTCTAGGATCACACTCTTCTGCATGAGTCCTGGAGCTACTTCAGCCTCTAGGTTTTCTAGATTCCTTTTGAGGGATCTTGGGATCGTGCCTAGTGCTCCTATGATTATGGGTACGATTTCCACTGGCATATCCCATATCCCTCTTATTTCTATTTTCATTTGATCTTGATACTTATCCATTTTTTCCCTCTCTTTCTCTTCAACTCTGGTGTCCCATGGTATTGCGACATCAATGAGTGATACTTTCTTCTTGACTTTGTCAATCAACGTCACGTCGGTCTGTTTGCACGTATCACCCTATCCGTCCTAATACCATAGTCCCAGAGGATCTTTGCCTGATTGTTTTCTATCACTCCTTCAGGTTGGTGCTCGTACCACTATTATTATTATTATTATTATTATTATTATTATTATTATTATTATTATTATTATTATTATTATTATTATTCAAGAGATGAACCCTATTCATATGGAACAGTCCTGAAGGGTCATTGTCCTCAAGCTGATAAAGAATATGTTATATCCATTTGGAAGAAATTGCAGAAAATAATTGAAAACACAGAAAGAAGGAATCAGTTATTAGGAAATTGGGGTAAACTAAAACAAATAAGTAAACGGATAAAACAGGTAAAGCCATCTCAATAGTTTTCTTCTACAGAAAACTGAAAAGCATGGAAAGAGGAGAGAAATGAAAAAAAATTAATGAAATAAGTTCCACACACTCGAATACGACTCCCATCTCTCTCACGATAAAAACACAAACGGGGGAAAACGAATCGAGACACTGGGAAATTAGAGTCTCGCCTTTATCTCTGTTGAAATAAGTACGTTAAAAAAAATCTGAAAAAAAGATAATAAAAATAAATAAACAGGCGTACGGCCTGTTTTTTCTTCTGTTCAACTTAACAAAGGATCTCCCTATTTACCCGGCTGAATAAAATATGACGGAAGGCCCCTTAACGGGGTTTGTACCGTCTGCCGTAATGAAGGAGACGACCTGTTTAAAGAGACGGTTGTGATTTTCCGCCCTCTCTCTCTCTCTCTCTCTCTCTCTCTCTCTCTCTCTCTCTCTCTCTCTCTCTCTTTTCTTCTTTTTCTTCTTCCTCGTAAGAAAATCCAGCGAAACGGATTTCAATCCGACGACCAAAGTCTCCGCTCAAAGAATCTTTTTTTATTAATTTTTATTTATTTTTGTATTTATTTATTTATTTTTGTTTATTTATTTATTTGAAGGGGATACACAGGGATTTCAATGTAGGAACAACAAAACTTAGTAGGGGCCTTCATTCTAATGATATCTGGAGCGTAGGACTAAAAGGAGTCTTATTTCTGTATATATATATATATATATATATATATATATATGTATATATATATATATATATATATATATATATAAATATATATATATATATATATATATATATATATATATATATATATATATATACATATCTTAAAAAATAGGTGTGGTGGTGAATTGCTAATCTCAGCTTTTTCCACTTAATGACAGGAGGGCTTAGCGACAAGCACTTGATTCCTCGAAGAGTGCTGAAATGAAAGAACAGCCAGAATTGGTGACCATGCAATATGGGTTTGATGATCCCTTCAAAGGTCACATGACTGGGTGCGGTCACGCTCAGTTGCTATGCCATTCCAAAAGGCGTGTTCCTGTGTGTGTTCGTGACATGTAATGTATTGGGTCCAACAGTACGAGGTGCCAAAAAGAGGGCTCATGCTTCAATTACCGGTTTGTGATATAGAACACATTTGGAGGAGGACTCGAGGGCGCACCCATCGCAAGATGGGGTCATGGTATCATAATATATTATAGAGAATGGGTTCTCTAAAAGACTTTGACCATTTTAATGCATAATTAATCATACTGTGAGATTTAGGGGATGATTACTTAATCTAGTTCAGGAGATGAGAATGCCAGTTTACAGTTTTTTGAGGGTCAGACTTCATTCTTTTTTCCTCCAATTCATGTTCATTTTGTTCCATTTAATGTTTAACTAGTTTGGGAAATAAAAAGTATATTTTTGTATCTACGAGGATTCATTAGCCCATCTTGCATTTTAGCTCTTGCAGAAGGATAACCAGCAACGACAGGTAAGATAATTGCCTGTTTGTTTAATTTATTTAAACTAGTGCCATATAGTAGTAAAGACTGAGCAAGAGGTGGTGGCAGCGGGTGAAAAGCTTTTCATAAGTCGTAGGTACACTTTGGAAGAGACTATAGCTAGATTAGTCATATTTTTTGGTGGAAAAGGGTTGTAATTATATCATAGGCAACTCGTGTTATTGCTGAGTTAGGGATTAAGGGTCTCAGGGTTCGAGGCTGTGTCTCTCTGGGCTAGCCAGTGTTTTTAGCCAACGCTATGTGTGAGGTTATATTTCGGGCAAATTGAAGTGTAATTTTTGGCATATTAAAGTGTTTATCGGGTGTAGTGAATAGACTACGCACACTTGCAGTGGGTATACAAGTTCGGGTTCCTGTCATATGAAGACGTGAGTGTAATTTCATATGTTTCCTTTCCTTTCTTTTTTTTTCTCTTTTTATTGGTGATTAATTTGCTCAAAAGTGTTTTCATTTTTGATGTCCCTCGAGATTCGGTGGACATTGGTGGTTTTGTGGTAATATATGTGGGGATGATTGTGAGTTATGCCTGGTGAGAGAGAAGAGAGAGAGAGAGAGAGAGAGAGAGAGAGAGAGAGAGAGAGAGAGGCGAGTGTCTGAGAGAGAGAGAGAGGCAAGTGGGCGGATGGTTTTTCTGAGCGAAGCGGTCTTTCTCTTGAATTTTTGTTGTTGCTATCTTCTCCCTATTTTTTTTTGTTCTCGGCACGACCTTGTATTTAATATTAACAGCTGTTCATATGGTGATTTGCATGTTTGTTTCTTATATTTTATTGGGGGATGATTATCATTATTTTTTTGTGGATTGGGATTTGTGTGTGTATACATACATTAATGTTATTGAGGTCGAGGAGGATCGTAAAGTATAAGAGCTTTCGTAGAGAGCAAAATGGCTAACGCAAGTGGTACGCAGACTCGCTTCACCGCATTACAAATGTTGGTGCATGCATGAGTCCATTTTGTGGAGTTGTGGACCGGGTTCTTTCACAGCCAGTACAAATCTTTATTGAAGGTGTAAATACTTATTTAAGCACCAAAGGCAGAACAGATGATGTAGAGGCATTAAGAGAGGCGGAAGCTTTGTTAGATTCCAATAAAGGTGATCTTTCCTATCGTTGCAGGAGTTTTCAATATGCAAAATGTCAGATAGGGGCTGATTTGCAAGCATTTTTAAGAGCAGCTTATAGCTCAAAGGAACACGGGTATATGGTGAGATATCTAAGAGGGCTATATAAAATACGGAAAGGCACAACTAGCCTCATTGAACATAGCTCAAAACTTTTTGACTCAACGGAAAATGGATAGAAAAATTGAAAACCTCTAAGTGGGTTAAAGGGGGTAGTGTCTCACTTGACAATTTACATAAACTGATCCATTTTGCGATGTTGTTGCACGATGTACAGGAAGCAATAGTGGATAGTTTTGATGAAAAGATTGAACCTACATCAGATGAAGAATTAATTTACACCCAAATTTAGAATTTTTTTTCTAAATGTCCCACTGTAGATAGCACATTTTTTAATGGGACAGACCTGAGAAATAGGGTGCAAAGAGACACAGAATTTTCTTCTCCCTGTTTGTGTGCAAAAGTTAAATAAAATAGAAGATCTATCGATCAAAGGCAACAGCAGTTGCGTTGCTACAATTGTAATAAACCAGGGCACCCAAAGAAAATGTGTAGAGTTAAATATTGTGGAATATGTCAGAGTGTGGCTCACTATTGGCAATCTTGTCCGTCTCAGTTGCGGAAAGATGCGAGGCCTACACCTCAAATTTCTGGGAGTTATAATATAAGAACTTCCCAGGCAGGTCAATTAAGAGGGCAAAGGAATCAGCGAAATTTTTGGGAGGTCGAGCAACAAAATGGGTTCAGATGATTTGTACGTGCCATTGTGGTCTCGTGGGGGAAGCCCCAGAGCCCAGGCCCATAGTTTATGGAACAGTGGAGGACGTTGATATCCCAGTATTTATTGATACTGGTGCGAGCATCAACTTGATGGATCACAATTTGTATCAATCCATGTTCTCCCATTACCCTTTGAAACCCTCAACGGACACAGTGTGTGATGTGCAAGCCCATAGATTAAACACCCTGGGTTGTGTTCAAATACGGTTTACTCTCGGTGTGATAGTGTTAATAGAACCATTTTTGGTTATAAAAGGGGTTGCGTTGGGAAACAGACTTTTGCTGGGTCATCCTGCATGTAGGAGAAACAATATTTCGATCCATGCGGGTGTTAATGGTATAACGGTTGGAATACCTGGTGTTTTTCTTCCTTATGAAGACGTGATTAGAACTGAGGATATGGAGATTATTGAAAAAGGGGATGTGTTTGGCGGTGCTAATGTTGATGATACTGGGGTTATGGACAGTGGATAACCAGCAACGAGTGGTAAGAGGGTTGTCTGTTTGTTTAATTTATTGAAACTAGTGCCACATAGTCGTAGAGACTCGGCAAAAAGATAGATATATATATATATATATATATATATATATATATATATATATAATAGTATATATATATATATATATTTGTAATATATTAAAATATATGATATATATATATATATATATATATATGATATATATATTATATATATTATATATATATATATATATATATATATATGTGTGTGTGTGTGTGTGTATATATATATTAATATATATATATCTATATATATATATATATCTATAATATTTATATATATAGTCATATATATATATTATCTCTATTATATATTGCGTATATATATATATGTATATATACGTATGTGTATATATATATATATATATATATATATATATATATATATTATATATATAGGATTTATATTATATATAATATATAGTATATTATTATATATACATACGTATACATACATATACTATATATAATAACAAGAGGAAGTAAAAAAATGAAATATTTAGAGAGTTCTGCACAACTTTTGTATTACCTATACATTAATTTTTCTGTTACACATATCAAAATGATTTCGGTATTTATTGTATACTCTTTATATTATCCGTAACCTTACTGAAAGTTATCCGCCAAATAAATATCAAATACAAACTGCATAGTTTTCCTCTTACCCACATAAAACTTTATTATTTCCCAAAACCTAAATTTTTAACTTATATTTTGGACTGAATTGTGTTCAAAGGATCCAGTTCATATATTTGATATTATCACTCGTAATTTTTTTTTCATTATCCCCCTGGAAGCCTGTTTATGGAAATCATATAATTTGAATGTTATGCATAGGGAAACACGCGGATCAATAGTCAGCTTGTCTTTTACAATATTAATCACTTTGTTTTGCATAGGTTTTTTTTCCTATTTATTATGTAATACCCACATTATTCATTGTATTATTTTTGCATGATTTATAGAAAAACCGCAACAGTATTAGTATCATTACTTCTATCATTATTGCTGCATAATTTTTGCAACATGCAGCAATATACTTTTTGTAGTATCTGTTGCATACGTTCTTTATATTTCTCGAAAAAAAAAACGTGACCGCGTTAGAGTCTTCTTATATATATATATATATATATATATATATATATATATATATATATATATATATATATATATATATATATATATATTTTAGGGCTGTTGCCTTGTATAATAAGGCGCCCTATGAGGTAATGTTAGACTTGCGATAATCTTACGCTAAGTCGGTTGGTATTGCACTTCCATATTCAATGGAGTGTCTTGGGGTTTGTAGATCACTTACGAAGTCGGTATTATCTTCTTTGGTTATTACGACGATGTGTTAAACTCATGATGATTCGGTGATTAGTGAGGATCTAGTAGAAACAACGAAGTACAAAAATACTTATATTCTCTGAATTTACATGGTGAAGATCAGGTATGATTGTACAAGTCTTCTAATGACGATAGCTTGATCGCTTCTGCCAATGATGATGGCTAATTCTATTCTCTCTACATGATAAAGCTTAGGTAAAGAGGTACAGGTCTTCTAATGACGATAGCTAACTCTATTCTGCTCTACTACCATCTCGGTTACCAGTCATAAAGGAACAGACAGTAGTTCGAACATATGAACATACATACAGATGACATAGTTACATACGAACACACAATCAAATGAGACACGCTACAGATCACGTAAGCCGTTGAATTATAGGTCGCGGTAGTTTCTCAAGCAGGGAGCTTGGACTAAAGTTTATAAACAATTGAATGACTACAGGTGACGGCATGTTATCTTAGCCTACTTTTATTGTATACGTCATCTTTAGCGTCTCTAGTCTGATCACATTCCTGCAAGCAATCTGGTTGACCTCTTTAGTTTAGTCCTTTTATATATATGGACTAACATTCCATATTTTTATTATGTAAACACTTACATTAGCTCGGTCAGCTACCAAAACCAACTACTGAATATTACTCAAACTTGACTTGCATTTGACTTATAGGAGTGTGATACAGACACTATGTGAATATATAATATATATCTATTATTATAAGTAAATAAAAATTCATGGTGTACATGAATTGATTCAAGTAATAAAATATAAAACAATGATATTGGTAAATAATAGTGATCACGTGATATATAATGATACAGTTTTCACTTCATCTCATTAAGATACATATGCTACAGAAAATACTAATGTACTCTGATAATTGCATAGAATGAAGATTAACATGATTAATCCATATACTAACTCATATATAATTGCAGATATTGGTAAGATAAAAGGTAACAGATTGATTATAGGCTACCTGATTTGTTTATACATATGTATAATGGAATTCATATAATATGATTAATATATGGTGCACTTTAAATAGATTCCTATTGCGTACACGCAAAAAAATATATTTCGATTCTGTTATTTATGATCATTTATATATAGGATACATGATACTTTATATAGGATACATACCTTATATATATAGGATACATGACAGAGGTTATACTACTTCACATTTAACTGGCGTTCGAACAACTTTTCGTCCATTACACAGTTCCAGCCAACCACCTATAGCCAAATGAAACGGCCAATTTCAATGGTTAAAACAAGGGGAAAATTTGCCTGGGCGGGTCCAACGTTCTATTTTGCGCTCATACTTATTTTCTGCATCCTAAGCTACACGATTACGTTCGCGATGAATAAAATCATCCCCAGCACGAGTCCTTCGCCAGCAAAGTAGAGTTGAATATCCTTCGGGTCGTAATTTGTCGGAAGTATGTCCCTTTTGTAGTCGATTTTCAACAGCCGCCGGAGCGTTCCGCATTAAAACGAGATTAACGACGAGATACGGTGTCTGTCGAAGAAGTCCATGATGGTGCTTATTCCTTTCACATTGTAGGCGGTTGTTACTCGACTGCCGTCGTCCGCAGCGACGAACGATTTTTTGAAGTTGCGATGTGAAACTCATCGTACTGCAGGATACTGTAACAGGTTCCATTAATCAGCCTGCAAGTGAAATTATACTTGTCACAAGGGCAAAGTAAATTCAGACGACATCCAAATACAGGGGGGAAGAAAGCCATTTTGAACCAGACTTAACCCACATGAATTCGCTGATATTTGTGGAATCCAAAAGAGTCAGCTGTACAAACTTTTTTATCCATGGCATTAACAATGAGTGAACCTATCCAGGTCTATGAGGACTGTAAAAAATATCCATAATTATAAAAAATAACAGATATCAATACGAAGCCCCACCCAAAAAGAAAATTCGATATTACTGGTAGTAAGTTACTAGACAAAGAAGTGGAAGCGTCTCTAGTCTGATCACATTCCTGCAAGCAATCTGGTTGACCTCTTTAGTTTTAGTCTTTTATATATATGGACTAACATTCCATATTTTTATTATGTAAACACTTACATATATATATGTATATATATATATATATATATACATATATATATATATATATATATATAATATAAATATAATAAATATAGATATAAATATATAAAGTTAACTAGGCTTATAATTTCTTCTTCTGTATGTGTCCGCCCCTTAATATATTATATTATATATATATATATATATATATATCTTAGATATAGATAATATATAGATATATATATATATATATCTATATATATATATTATATATATATATAGCGATATAAAAGCTTATATATATATATATTTATAGATTATATATATATAATATATAGATTATATATATATATATAATATTAAACAATATATTATAAGAATATATATATATATATATTCTATATATATATATAATATATATATATATAGATATATATATAGATATATAGATATATATATATATATATATATATATATATATATAGTATAATATATGATATATATATATATATATATCTATATATATATATATTAATATATATATATATTTATATATATCATATATATATATATATATATATATATATATATATTGTCCGTGCGACTTCAAAGACAAGCACAATCATCTCTCCTTCTTGAATTTACAAAAGAACAAACGAGAGTTTAAAGAAAAAAATAAAAATAAAAAAGGAGGCGAAACAAGTTCAATCGATACTATTGCTTGTTTATGTCCACTTCCTTCAAACCCCTTGTCCAACACTTTCAAGGGTTTTATCACAATTCCTTTCCGTAACCGTGTTTATCTTCGCGACAGCGTATATATATATCGGACGTAGGCCGTATATCTCATTATTTGCCCGGTCAACAACGTCGAGAATAGTGGGTGAATGAAAACCGAGAAAGGGAAGAATGGAGAAATGTTTGCCCGGCGATGACAATAATTTTCTCTCTCCCGTCGTCTAAGTGGCTTAGTTGGGTCGAGATCTCAAAAAGGGGACAGGTTGACTTTTCATTCGGTTCCGGGTCGTTATCTGAAGGTTTGCTGTCCACCTTTCTTCGTGATTTTCTTTTTTTATATATTTAGATAGTTATTAAGTATATTTAATTTTTCGTCTTTCATGGTGATTTTTATAAGTGTTATTTCTCCTGTCAGGGCGAATATTTGCAAGACTTTTAGTATCTCATGGAAGGTTTAGATGTACTTGAGATATTTTTGCACAAGT
>NC_061105.1:11205365-11207865 GCF_015104395.2 Macrobrachium nipponense | reverse complement strand
TTAGATATGTTGATGATATTTTAGCTGTTCTTCCTGTCGGTATTGATGTAAATGATTTATTCTCTAAATCAAATAACCAGGTACCATCGATTAAGTTTACTCTAGAATTAGAAAAAGACAATTGCATCCCTTTCTTAGATGTTTTGATACATGATTGTCTTAAACTTTTAATTGCACCCATCGTTTATGCTTGTTTGGGAAGGTTACTCATCTTCCAGGTGTGTCGGATTCTAGGTATTAATCTCTTTATAATCCCTATCTGTCAGTTATACGAATCTTCTTGTTTTGTCTTTTTCCTCATGTATGTCAGTTCTGCTTAGTAAAGGACGTTTGAACGTCGAAAGGTCTCGCGGATATTTTCTTTCGTGGCATATATCTTTATCTATGGATTTATCACATCCTAACTTTCGTGATTCAGTTATACATATATATACATATATATATATATATATATATATATATATATATATATATATATATATATATATATATATAGATATATATATATATATATATATATATATATATATATATATATTATATATATATAATCATAATATATATATATATATATATATATATTATATATATATATATATATATATATGCATACGTATATCTATATGTAGATATATATATATATATATATATATATATATATATATATATATATATATATATATATATTATATATATATATATATATACATATATATACTGCCAATTTTTTTTTTAATAGCACCTTTGATTCAAAAGCCTAATGCATCCTCTCATGCCTACCGTAATCGCAAAATAGCGACTCCGAAAAATAATACTTAACTGAATTCCAGAATATATCCGAATTAATTTTATCCTTGAGGATTAGAGATACCACCTAACTAAATGATTACGAGCTAAATTTAGACTTCCGATGCGAAAATGCCACAACATATTTGTTATTTTATTTGCTTGAATCTATATAAGGGAAAATATTGGGGTGAGGTACATGATTATTCAACCATTCTTGGTGCATGTGGTATATCATAGACGTTATTGTGGAAAATTAACTTAATTTATCAATCTTATTCCTCGGTTTATAAATTGAGAAGTACAGACGATATAGAACGCTATACAAAGCTCCTAAAGTCTCCCAGAAAGGATAAACAGTTATGGACATAAATAAACAAAAATGAGAATGAATAATATTATTCTGATATAGAATAAAATAGACAAGCTCTAAAACAACATAGGTTTTTCAAATATTCACTAGATATGAAATATTCATGCCAAATCATGAGATATTGTACGAGGATTATGATAAGACTGAATATTAATCTCGGGAGAAGAGCGTATAACGCTTAACATTAAATTACGTTTTGATTTTTTGAAGAAAAAAAAAAAAAAAAAAAAAAAAAAAAGTGAAATTCAAACTAAACTCGGTTAATTATTTTCAAGAGACTGTCATGACGATGATATCGTTTTCTGGTCATACCCTTTTCTTCCCAGAGAAAAGGCCTTTCAAACCAGCTTAATATGGACTTTTATAATAAGGAATTTTCTGAAAATATAATTTCGGAAATATTCTATATTCATTACTTTTTATTTTATCTATATCCTTTACTTCGTTTAGTTATGTATTCCCCTTTTTTAGCATTCACAAACTTCCTTAACCCGAAATACTCCTTTCAAATCAAATAACGAAGAAAAGATCTATTTTTTTATCCGCTAGCAGTCCCTTTTTTTTACCCTTCACAAACTTCATTAACTCGATATGCACTCCTTTCAAATAACGAGGAAAAGATCTATTTTTTTTATTTTATCTAGTTTTTTTTATTTTACTTCATATATTTTATCCACGAGCAATCCCCCCCCCCCCCACCCACTTTTTTTAGCATTCACAAACTTCGTTAACTCGATATGCAATCTTTTCAAATAACGAGGAAAAAATCTAGTTTTTTTTTTTCAATCTGCGAAGAGTTCATGTATCCCGAACCAGAGAAAGGTTTAACATTCATTATGCTGGGAAGGAAAACCGGGCGGTACTACCTGAGTTGCAGCATGCATCGTTTATTCAACGGATAAGAGCCTCTCGCTATTCCTTGACTGAGAGCAAATCAGGCCACACATGTTCCTTTCCCGTGTGCTTTAGATTGGCTCTTTGGGGAAACACGAGTGGCTGAAAATCTCAGTCCTTCCTGTTTGGAAATTTCTTTATCTGCGTTCCTTTCATTTTTTATACAGAAAGCATTGTGCACGAGTATGTGAGTAGCTAATTCAAATGCTTATCGTTTTATTAGTTTCCATTTTCCCTCTTCCTCGTTCGGTTGTTAGTCGCTAATTATTTATTGAACCAAGACGGAAAAGTTCCTCGTTAGACGAGTGGGTTGCGTGCTCGCCTACCAATTCAGTAGTCGCGATTTCGATTCCCTGCTCTGTCAACGTGGAATCAGAGGAATTTATATCTGGTGATTAGAAATTCATTTCTCCACATAATATGGTCCGGATTCTTCAATAAGCTGTA
>NC_061105.1:11202128-11204865 GCF_015104395.2 Macrobrachium nipponense | reverse complement strand
CAATAAGCTGTAGGTCCCGTTGCAAGGTAACCAATGGGTTCCAAACCACGTCAAAAATATCTAATCCTTCGGGCCAGCCCTAGGAGAGCTGTTAATCAGCTTAGTGGTCGGGTTAAACTAAGATATACTTAAATTTTTAACCGAAGACGAATGGACTGCCACATTCCATCGTCATAGCCGCACATATTTCCTTGCTTTCTAGAGCATAACATACTGTCAAGATCCGAAATGTTCGTAAAATATCCGTTTCTTCCATTTTCATATATCAGAGAGATCTGTTGATAAACAGGTTTGTTTACCAACTCATGACATTCGAGGTTACCCTGTTTGCTGATATACGCCGATGTAAACGCGACATATTAGTAGCGAGCTTATCCTATACGCCGATGTAAACATGATATATTAGTAGCAAGCTCATTCTTATACACCGATATAAACGTGACATATTAGTATCGAGCTCGTCTTCTACGCCAATGTAAAAGTGACATATTAGTAGCGAGCTCGTCCTATATGCCGATGTAGATGCGACATATTAGTAGTGAGCTCGTCCTATACGCCGATGTAAATATGACATATTAGTAGCAAGCTCGTCCTATACGCCGATGTAAACGCGACATATTAGTACCGAGCTCGTCCTATACGCCGATGTAAACGCGACATATTAGTACCGAGCTCGTACTATACGCTGATGTAAACGCAACATATTAGTACCGAGCTCGTCCTATACGCTGATGTAAACGCGACATAGTAGTACCGAGCTCGATAATATACGCCGATGTAAACGCGACATATTAGTACCAAGCTCGTCCTATACGCCGATGTAAACGCGACATATTAGTACCGAGCTTGTCCTATATGCCGATGTAAACGCGACATATTAGTACAGAGCTCATCCTATACGCCAATGTAAACGCGACATATTAGTACCGAGCTCGTCCTATACGCCAATATAAACGCGACATATTAGTACCGAGCTCGTCCTATACGCCAATGTAAACGCGACATATTAGTACCGAGCTCGTCCTATACGCCAATGTAAACGCGACATATTAGTACCGAGCTCGTCCTATACGCTGATGTAAATGCAACACATTAGTAGTGAGCTCGTCCTATACGCTGATGTAAACATAACATAGTAACAAAAGGATGAAGGAAGTTGGTAAATGCAAATCAGCCAATAATAATTTTATTATATGGAATTCCGTTGGCTAATATTGATGGTCGGCAACAAACTTCACTGAAATACTTATCAGCAACCTGCTGATAGCAAGTAACCAAAGCTGAACTATGGTAAAACTGCTAGGTGACAACAGTTGTCCGCAACTAACTTGTACTTTGCTATGAGAGAACTGCCATGTGCAAAGAAGTGAATGACTGATGGTTTCAGTATCTTAAAAAAGTGCCACTGGAGTATACAAGAACCACTTAAACTAACACAACTCTTGCAGCTTTTAGTTTTCTGTAAAAGAAAACTATTGCGCCATCCTTGTCTGTCCTTCCGTCCATCCGCACTATATTCTGTCCGCCCCCAGATCTAAAAACCTACTGAGGCTAGAGGGCTGCAAATTGGTATTTGAATCGTCCATTATCCAATCATCAACTATGCCAAATTGCAACCCTCTAGCCACAGTAGTTTTGATTTTATTTAAGGTTAAATTTAGCGACGGATCCTGCATCTGGCAGCGCTTTACCGAGGCATGGGACCCACCCTCAATCTATCGCATCAGATAAGCAACTGAAACGCTGCCGGTGACAGCTGATGGTTTTTATGCAGTATGATACGTTGTACAGAATACTCGATTTCGCAGAAGAAACTTTGGGTCGTTTTTTACTTGTTTATTTGTTGGGTTGGTTAGTAAATGTGCGCAACCGACATCATTGCAACCAATGATTGGTGCTGAGAATCTTCCACCAATCACGATTACATTTATGGATATCGGCTGAAGATATTTACGCGTATTCCTCCTAATATTGTTGCTTGGTTTCTCTCATTGTGCTTTTTTACCATCTTTTTTTGTAATAAAAACAACCAGAGTATGAAATAGTTTGTTTTATGTTGTCGTTTTTTCTATTATTATGTAATAATAAAAGTGATGGCACATTCTTAACTATCTTAGTAAACGAACATATTACAAGTAGCCAAACCTGACGATTTACCAAAGAATTAGATATTGTAAACGAATCAATTTCCTGTCAACGTACAATCAAGTAAACCCTTTGGAAACTCAAAATTCGACGTTACAAAAGAAGCTCATTTTGCATCAGCCATGAAACATAAGACGAACGAGACAATTGCAAAAAACTAAAAAGTCGAGACTCGAATCTCGAATATTTGACAGCACAAAAGGCACACTTCTCCTGCGCAGTAATTCCCTTTGTAACACGACAAAGAAACCGGTTGTTATCATTATCCGAACCTTCCCCTATTCTAGCTCTTAACTCATGTTTACTCCGTCGTTCTCTGGGCAAATAAGAGGAGATAAGGCAACGCAAACAGTTTCCCCCTTGGGGGAGACACAAGGTCTCTATAAAAAGGCGAAGTTTGGGAGGTTTTCAGTTTTTGAAAAGAGTTATAACGTCGCGAAACGACTTTGTTTGAAAAGCACTGACGAGGGAGGAAATGCGTCCATAATAATTCATGTAGTATTACTACTATGAGTGTGTAGCTGCGAAATCGTGTTTGGACTAAATCGAATACCGTTACTGTAGTGGTATTCTCTAGCTTGACTTGGCGTAA
>NC_061105.1:11189628-11199628 GCF_015104395.2 Macrobrachium nipponense | reverse complement strand
GTAGACGAACACCTAGAAATATACAGAGACAGGAGAATGACAAACAGAACAGAGGACTGTCACAACAAGCCAATGCACGGACAATACATGAGATAGACTAAAAAACTAGCCAGCGATGACACATGGCAATGGCTACAGAGGGGAGAGCTGAAGAAGGAAACTAAAGGAATGATAACAGCGGCACAAGATCAGGCCCTAAGAACCAGATATGTTCAAAGAACGATAGACGGAAATAACATATGTAGGAAGTGCAATACGAAAAATGAAACCATAAACCACATAGCAAGCGAATGCCCGGCATTTGCACAGAACCAGTACAAAAAGAGGCCTGATTCAGTGGCAAAAGCCCTCCACTGGAGCCTGTGCAAGAAACATCAGCTACCTTGCAGTAATAAGTGGTACGAGCACCAACCTGAGGGAGTGATAGAAAACGATCAGGCAAAGATCCTCTGGGACTATGGTATCAGAACAGATAGGGTGATACGTCCAAATAGACCAGACGAGACGTTGATTGACAGAGTCAAGAAGAAAGTATCACTCATTGATGTCGCAATACCATGGGACACCAGAGTAGAAGAGAAAGAGAGGGAAAAACGGATAAGTATCAAGATCTGAAAATAGAAATAAGAAGGATATGGGATATGCCAGTGGAAATCGTACCCATAATCATAGGAGCACTAGGCACGATCCCAAGATCCCTGAAAAGGAATCTAGAAAAAGTAGAGGCTGAAGTAGCTCCAGGATTCATGCAGAAGAGTGATCCTAGAAACGGCGCGCATAGTAAGAAAAGTGATGGACTCCTGAGGAGGCAGGATGCAACCCGGAACCCCACACTATAAATACCACCCAGTCGAATTGGAGGACTGTGATAGAGCAAAAAAAAAAAAATATATAATAATAATAATAATAATAATAATAATAATAATAATAATAATAATAATAATAATAATAATAATAATAATAATAATATGTTGAATAAAATGGCAGAATTCAACGAATTAATCTTATACATTATCTTTTCTATTTTCCTTATTACTCGATTTTCTGGCTCAGCGATACTTCGCAATAATTGTCCAATATTCATATTAGGGATAATGCTGAAAGTGGTATTTTATTCAGAACAGGCTTTATTAATCAAAGACTGGTATTATCAGTATACTGGTATTATCAGAATACCGGTATAAGGGAAGGCGTTCCTCTGGTTCAGCCTTCATCAAAGCAGGGGTCGGGGTCCGTCGGGGGGGGGGTGGGTCCGTCTCCCGGGGTCATTCCGTAAAGAGAGTTCGTAATGTTTAAGGAGACAGAAGGCCATGTCCCTTCGAGCGCTGGTATTCAGGTGGTATTACTGCTGGTATAGCTCTGGCTTATCGCGACGTTTCAGCCTTCTCGTAGGTCATCTTCTTAGCTGGTTAGCAGTAGAAGTGAAGATATGGTGTTGTTGTTGTTGTTGTTGTTGTTGTTGTTGTATTAAGCCAACACTTCTTGTTGGCACGGGCCTATCCCTTGTTTGGCCCGTAGGTGATTTGAAAAGATTCATTAGGTTCATGGTTAGTTTTATGAAGTTGGAAATATTTTCAGTTGTAGAGATAGGAGTGAACAGGGGAAGGATGATGGAGTCAGTAAGAGAGGGCCATCATGTCATATTGTAGTAGAAGTTTGAAGAAATGTAAGGCTTTCGAATATTAGAGAAGCTGTGCAGGTGGGGTTGTCCAACCCTTTACTCCCTTGTGTCCCTGCGGGAGGATTTCAGTGGTAGGTAAAGTTTAAAAGACTGATAGTGGATGATGTGGATAGAGCCTTACAGTGAGGAATGCGATGAGGGTGATTGATGTTACTTTTAGTTTATTTACCTTGGTGGAGGTAGGTTGTAGAGCATCTGGGCATGCTCTTCTAAGTTTTCAATGATTGTTTTTGTGACTGTGGCAGCTGCATGCTCAGCATCTTGTGCAAGTAATTCAATTTGTGCTGCACCTCTTAGCTGTGCTGTTTCTCTGCATTCCAGCAGGTAGTGAAGTAGTGGTTGCTGTGTTTCTTCTTGACAGTGTTCACATGGTCTGACACTGATTTCCACGATTTCCCAGCAGGCTTTATATCCTAGCCTGAGTCTGTGGATGATCACAGCAAGTTTTCTTGGTGTGTGCCTGTCTATGGGAGGAGGCACTAGATCAGTCGACGTCTTATACCATCTGGCAGACGGTGAGTTCTTTCTACCCACTCACGATGGTCTTTTAGCAAGTTTTCTTTGCAGAGTGGTTTCATTGCATTCTTGATTTGTTGCAGTGCAGGTTGTATATGAATTTGCACTCTGTCAATGTGTTTTGTACTTTTGGCTAGCTCATCGGCACTCTCGTTGCCTGGAATTCCTATGTGACTGGGTATCCAGTTTAAGGTGACAGGTCTTCCTCTTTCGCTGTGCTGGTGCAGCAGTGTTTTAATTCCAGCCAGCCGTGCCTTGTTCTCTTTATTTTTCTGTTGTTGCAAGGCTTGCATTGAGGACTTTGAGTCGGTGTGGATGATTACAGGCCATTCTTCATTCTCCAGTGAGTACAGCAGTGCCTGTCTTATTGCTGTTAATTCTGTCTGCATAGTGGAGGCGTGGTTGGAAGTCTTCCAGCAGGCTGTGAAGTTTCTTGAATATACTGCAGCTCCTGTAGTTTGATTCTCAGTATCTACAGTGCCATCGATGTAGTATGTTTGTGCCCCTATGGTCTCAGTGTTTCTGATTGCTTCATTGGCTGCCGCTCTTAGCTCTTCTCTTGTGCAGTCTTCTCTTGCTCTTGGCAGGCTTGTGTATTTATATATTGCAGTGTCCTTCTTCCAGGGCGGTAGATGTTGTGTGCCCTGTGCTGTGTCTGGACCTAGCTGCAATAGTGTCTCTGCCATGCCTAGACTCTTGATGTTGTCACTTTGGTCCTTACCATAGGAACTCGGACTTTGAATCTCTGGGTGTTTAGCAAGTTCCTCTCTGGCTCTTTTCCTCGAGATGGAGTCTCTTTCTGAGAGGAACATCTTGGCCATTGTGCTTGCATTTCGCTGTGCAATCCTATCCTCTAGTTTTGGCAAGTTAGTTTCAAGCCTGAGGTTGCACAGCCTTATCCATGTGGGTGCTCTTAGCATGAGCCTCATTGCTACTCTCATGGGCATTGCCCTGTTTGCTGCATAATACCAGTCTTTGATTAATAAAGCCTGTTCTGAACAAAATACCACTTTCAGCATTATCCCTAATATGAATATTGGACAATTATTGCGAAGTATTGCTGAGCCAGAAAAGCGAGTAATAAGGAAAATAGAAAAGATAATATATAAAATTAATTCTCTGAATTCTGCCATTTTATTCAACAGAACTTATTTGGAAGAGGGTCTTCTTCCAAAATATACATTCCTCAGGCTACATGACCCTACCGCCCAGCGAGAACCAGGCACGAGGAGCTTCAGGAGGACGCTCCTGCAGCGACAATTGTCTGCCAAAGAACAAGAGAAGACCACACTCGTCGAGAAGGACAGCCTATACTCTGAATGGGAAGACCTCCGCCGTCGCACGGACCCTGTAGCAGACCCCACTCGTGCCTCGGCAGACAACCCCCGAGAACGTGGGCAACACAACGACATCACCGATTGCCTTCATTGCTTGGGAGAGAAAGATGCTGAAAAGAAGAACAGGACCGTAACTAAGAAGCTCGTCGCCCTCAACGGGGGCAAGATACGCCTCCCACAAGGGCGTGAAGAGTACATCAACCTCACTGACTATGTCCCTACACCAGAAGAAGACAAGATCCTACAGATGGGCCTTAACTGTCACTTCATCACGCAGCCGAGGACTATAGAAAAACGACTAGAAATCGAATATCTCCTCGATGGCATTCAAAAGCAAGAAGACCTTGGGAACCTACGAACGACTGACGCCCTTCAACCACTTCTGCTTGCTGAGGCCCTCACAGACCGTGAAGACTACCGCAGCGGTATCATCACCTGTGACCTGAGGGAAGCAGCCAAGCAGTTAAGGAAAAGAGAGGACGAGAAGACTGCCGCCTTCGTACCTATCCAGACCGAAGAATATCATCTGAAAATAGAAGAAATCCTAGCAGATACCACGAAATTCAGCAGGATCACCAAGAACCCCGTCGACGACATCAAACGTGAGGCAAATCGGATCATAGAGACGGTCAACGCCCTTCATCTACCACCTATCGCGGGTGGCCACAACCTGGGTACATCTACGGGAACGTCAAGACTCATAAGCAAGGGAACCCCCTTTGCCCAATTATTAGCCAGATCCCTGCCCCTATGTACCTGTTGGCCAAGAAGCTTAACACCATTCTGACCCCGTACGTCCCAGACACCTACAGCTTGAAGTCGTCGGCTGAGTTCCTGGAAGCCCTACCGCCCGCCGGAGATGGAACCTTTCGATGGATGTGGAGTCCTTATTTACCAACATCCCCGTCGATGAGACCATTCAAATGATCTTGGACAAGGTATACAGGGACCCCGATACACCACCCTTAAACATCCCTGAGCATGCCCTTTGTGCCCTGCTGGAAATCTGCACTAAGAAGGCCTTCTTTTCCGACCACCGTGGCCACATGTACACCCAGATCGACGGGGTGGCGATGGGTTCTCCCCTTGGAGTCCTCTTCGTCAATTTTTACATGGGCACCGTCGAAGAGAGGGTCTTCCAGAATTCCAGCAAACCAAGGATGCATGTGCGCTACATCGATGACACCTTCATCAGCGCCGACTCCCGATAAGAGATAGAGTAGCTGCCACATGCATTTCATGATCACAGCTGCCTTTTCTTTACCATAGAACACTGCCAAGCCCCCGCCTCCCCTTCCTCGATGTCCTTGTCGAGCAGCAAGACACCCGATTCCGCACGAAAGTGTACACGAAGCCGACGAACCTAGGTATGTGTATGAACGGAGAGAGCTAGTGCCCTGAGAGGTATAAGCACTCCACCATCAGCGCCTTCGTCAGGAGGGCCCTCTCGCACTGTTCTTCCTGGAGCGACACACATTGCGAACTGGAACGAACGGCCCAGGTCCTCATCGACAACGGACACACTAATCGCGCCGTCGTCACTGTAATAGCAAAGCAAATTTAAGATTGGTACCTCCAGGAACCCCGCCCCGACAACCCGGAGCCCATCAAGCTTTTTTACAAAAGGCACTTTCACCGAAGGTATAAGGAGGACGAGCAAGCCCTCAAGACCATCATAGAGAGAAACGTCACCCCCACCAATCAGGACAAGACCATTAATTTAATAATATATTATAAAACGAAGAAAACAAGCAGCCTGGTGATGAGGAACAACCCAGCGGCCCCCCTGCAGGATCCCTTGAAGAAGACAAGCGTGGTCTACTGATACACGTGCCCCGTCCGAGGATGCCTCAGCAAATACATCGGCATGACCACCATGCGATTCTTCAAGAGAATCACCTGCCACGCCCAAGAGGAGGCCATTTATATACACGCCAGGACTGCCCATAACGTAAGATTAAAAAGAAGCGATATTGTACCTAATATCGAAATAATTGACCAAACCACCGATCCCCGACGTTTACGAATCCTGGAAGCCCTCCATATAGGAAAGGAGAAACCTAACTTGAACATTACCCAAGAAACGTTTCTCCTCCCTATCGCCGCCCGAAGATCAGCAGCGAAAGACCACCCAAATATCCAGGAGCACCAGCAAGATGATAGGATTCCTACCGCAGGTAGGACCCCTGACATTCATTCCCCGATGCACTACTCTAGCGCTTGCACGGCTGCAACCCTGCAACCATCAACGAGAGATCCCAGACTTCGCCCCAGACCAGCTCGACCAATGAGAACGCAGCTCTAGGATTCGAGCCGCTATACATATCGGCTTGCAGACACCATCTCTTCACTTCTACTGCTAACCAGCCAAGAAGATGACCTACAAAAGGTTGAAACGTCGCGATAAGCCAGAGCTATACCAGCAGTGATACCACCTGAATAACAGAGATAACCCCGGCCTGACATTGAACTCTCTTAAGGAATGACACCAACACCGACGACGACCCCTGATTGGTCTGAGCCAGAGGAACGCCTTCCCATATACCAGTATTCTGATAATACCAGTATACTGATAATACCAGTCTTTGATTAATAAAGCCTGTTCTGAATAAAATACCACTTTCAGCATTATCCCTAATATGAATATTGGACAATTATTGCGAAGTATCGCTGAGCCAGAAAAGCGAGTAATAAGGAAAATAGAAAAGATAATGTAAAAGAATAATTCGTTGAATTCTGCCATTTTATTCAACATAACTTGTTTAAAAGAGGGTCTGCTTCCAGAATAATAAAAATAATAATAATAACAATAATACAGACCTTCCAAAAGTTTTATTCAATAATATATAGACAGCAACAACGACAACCACAATAATGATAATAATAATAATAATAATAATAATAATAATAATAATAATATAATGATTCCCATGACAAAAGTACTACAGAAGATGGATGCCGGGTACCAACTCAAGAAAAGAGGCAACAAAATCAACCATCTGATGTTCATGGACGACATCAAGCTGTATGGTAAGAGCATCAAGGAAATAGATACCCTAATCCAGACTGTAAGGAATTGTATCTGGGGACATCAGGATGGAGTTTGGAATAGAAAAATGCGCCTTTAGTCAACATACAAAAAGGCAAAGTAACGAGAACTGAAGGGATAAAGCTACCAGATGGGAGCAACATCAAACACATAGATGAGACAGGATACAAATACCTGGGAATAATGGAAGGAGGATATAAACACCAAGAGATGAAGGACACGATCAGGAAAGAATATATGCAGAGACTACAAGGCGATACTCAAGTCAAAACTCAACGCCGGAAATCTGATAAAAAAGCCATAAACACATGGGCAGTGCCAGTAATCAGATACAGCGCAGGAATAGTGGAATGGATGACGAAGGCAGAACTCCGCAGCATAGATTCAGAAAACCAGGAAACATATGACAATACAAACAAAGCACTACACCCAAGAGCAAATACGGACAGACTATACATAACACGAAAGGAAGGAGGGGAGAGGACTACTAAGTATAGAGGACTGCGTCAACATCGAAAACAGAGCGCTGGGGCAATATCTGAAAAACCAGTGAAGACGAGTGGCTAAAGAGTGCATGGAAGAAGG
This sequence comes from Macrobrachium nipponense, assembly GCF_015104395.2. NCBI lineage: Eukaryota > Metazoa > Arthropoda > Malacostraca > Decapoda > Palaemonidae > Macrobrachium > Macrobrachium nipponense. The sequence continues at coordinate 11,192,460 of NC_061105.1, read as the reverse complement.
ACTAATAAAAGTAGACGAAGACCCGAAATATACAGAGACAGGAGAAAGACAGAAAGAACAGAGGACTGGCACAACAACCAATGCATGGACAATACATGAGACAGACTAAAGAAACTAGCCAGCGATGACAATTGGCAATGGCTACAGAGGGGAGAGCTAAAGAAGGAAACTGAAGGAATGATAACAGCGGCACAAGATTCCAGCCCTAAGAACCAGATATGTTCAAAGTATGATAGACGGAAATAACATCTCTCCCATATTGTAGGAAGTGCAATACGAAAATGAAACCATAAACCACATAGCAAGTGAATGCCCGGCACTTGCACAGACCAGTACAAAAAGAGCATGATTCAGTGGCAAAAGCCCTCCACTGGAGCCTGTGCAAGAAACACCAGCTACCTTGCAATAATAAGTGGTTACGAGCACCAACCTGAAGGAGTGATAGAAAACGATCAGGCAAAGATCCTCTGGGACTATGGTATCAGAACGGATAGGGTGATACGTGCAAACAGACCAAGACGTGACGTTGATTGACAAAGTCAAGAAGAAAGTATCACTCATTGATGTCGCAATACCATGGGACACCAGAGTTGAAGAGAAAGAGAGGGAGGGAAAAAATGGATAAGTATCAAGATCTGAAAATAGAAATAAGAAGGATATGGGATATGCCAGTGGAAATCGTACCCATAATCATAGGAGCACTAGGCACGATCCCAAGATCCCTGAAAGGAATCTGGAAAAACTAGAGGCTGAAGTAGCTCCGGGCCTCATGCAGAAGAGTGTGATCCTAGAAACGGCACACATAGTAAGAAAAAGTGATGGACTCCTAAGGAGGCAGGATGCAACCCGGACCCCACACTATAAATACCACCCAGTCGAATTGGAGGACTGTGATAGAGCAAAAAAAAAAAAAAAAAAAATAATAATAATAATAATAATAATAATAATAATAATAATAATAATAATAATGTGAAGCGCAAATACCTGTCATTCGAATAGTGTCCGAGATTCAAGAATATAGACCACTTTATTTCGAAAATAAAGGATACGAATTTATAATATCATATGAAAATAACAACCCATCGAATCACTATATTAAAGGTTGGCCTCCAAGCACCCGTTATCAAAGGCGTCCATTATCAAAGTACCGGTGATCAAAGGAAGGTCAATCAAAGCATTTACTTGAAAATTGATTCGTTAATGAAATGCTAATCGTCAAGGTCTACTGTGTCAGTAGGTGGATTATCTTGCCGTTTATGTCAAATCGTTTTTAATTTTCCTTTTTATTTTTGTCTTTTATTTGTTTATTTATTTATTTAAGTAATGAGGTGTGCTGAAAATCGCTGTAACAAACACACACACATACATATCCATATATATATATATAAATATATATATATATATATATATATATATATATATATAGATATATATATATATATATATATATATATATATATATATATATATATATATAATATATGTGTGTATATATATATATATATATATATATATATATATATATATATATATATATATATATATATATATATATATATATATATATATTATATTACAATTAAGCGGATAGAACAAAAGTTGTAAAATTCCCGATAGTGTTCTTGAGAAGAATTTACAAATTTTACACCTAAATCAGAAGAAAACACAAAACAAAAGAAAAAAAAAAAAAGCATTCGGCACCACGTTCCATATAGCTATAAGGACAACGATAAAAGGAAAAAAAAACTCTAACTGTCTAAAGAAGGAAAACTCCTAGGTTCACATAACGACCTCAAAAAAATGCGTGTTTGTTAACACATTATCACCTCCCACCCCAACCGCCAACAGCACCCCACCTTAATTGCACGCTTAACGCCCTTTTAAGGAACTTACGTAATGTCTCGCCCCAGGTACAGTGAAGGTAAACAGATTTGAGCGCGTTCTATTGTACGGGAAAAGGACTGGTTAACCGACGGCGGAAAGAAAAGATTCTTGTTTAAACATTGTTTGTAATCTCTCAGCTGAAGCTTTATTCTCGTTTAGATGGAAGTGAGTTTGTTCGTTTCCGTTCGTGAAAGGATATAGGACGTTTCGAGGGTTTTTGCCTATGAATCACGATTAAATTACAGATATTTGTAAAGCATTATGTAGGATAAAGGACGTCTCGAGGTTTTTTGCCTACAAATTATGATAAAAAAACAGATATTTGCAAAGTTTAATGTAGGATAAAGGAAGTCTCGAGGTTTTCTGCCTACGAATTATGATAAAAATACAAATAGTTGTAAAGTATTATGTAGGATAAAGGACGTCTCGAGGTTTTCTGCCTTTTAATTATTTGGGAAATAGAGAGATTTTTAGAGGAATATGTAATATGTAATTATTATCAATTACAATTTACAGCTGTCCTGACAGTAATCTTATAAGATAGAACTAGCCTTTTTTTTCTGTTAGCTGAGGGGAAACCAAAACGAGTATTTACATTATGTGAGAATATCTGCTTTCACTTTTGCGAAATGTCTCAAGCAATCTGTTAAAAGAAAGAAAAAATTCTGAATACCTTCGATCATTATCTTTCTCAGAGCGGTTTTAGAGCTCACTTAAAAGTCTGGTAACAATTTATGTTGATTTGGCACTTCCGAACAAACGAAAATGATGTAAATGAAGTGTTATGTTTGTAGACATGCGAATGATTTCAAACGACAGTCATCTGTTACTCTCCCTGTACTTATTTGCTTATGAAGTTAAACTAGCTGAGTCTTGTACCATTAGATAATATTCCATAGAAGGTAAACATACACGAAGACACACACACACACACATAAATATATATAT
>NC_061105.1:11182387-11184128 GCF_015104395.2 Macrobrachium nipponense | reverse complement strand
AGAGTGGTTTGTGTCCGTGGCATGCGATTTCGATGTGGAGGGTTTTTCGCGTCTCACTCCCGCCCCCCCCACCGGGCTTTGCCTGAAGAAGTGTGCGGTCTGCTGCAGGGGAGGTTGACACCGACCATTCTTTGGAAGCTTGAATTTTTCAAGTCATTGGCCCTTTTGGTGGGCTTGTTTCCATGTGAATATGTTTCATATAATAATAATAATAATAATAATAATAATAATAATAATAATAATAATAATAATAATAATAATAATAAGACCTGATCCAATCCCGGAGAAGAGAGAGGTTAAGATAAATTAGGTTAATGCTATAAAAAAAAACTGATGCAACAGACCATAGGGATTCGGTACAGCGACAACATTTGTTTACACAAACACAAATTGCTCTTCTCTATATCTATGTACGAACGATAAATTATTACATTCCTGAAAATAAATAGAATATTTCTACTCTATTACGATACTTGTTACAGACTTACAAAAAGATGATAAATTTTGTTATAAATCAATTCGCATCCTTAAGAAACTTATGAACTGTATTCCTGAAGAATCTAATTTTTTTTTTTGTGATTGTTATATATAAACAATACGATAGTAAAATCCATCGAGGTATGAAGGAATTTTGAAAGTAAAACAACTCTACAAAAAGTGAAATATATGAAAAAAACAATTTTATTTAGCTAGAATAATGTGAAAACTCAAATAATGAAGTTTTTAACATAGTAATGCCTTCTGATTAGAAAAATCCCAGTATAACTTTTTAAAACCAGTTTTTGTTTAATAACTCCAACTCTCGCAATGACCTTTTTATCATAAATACCCAGTCTTTAGAAAACTCCCAAAATAGATGTTTAAAACCAATGTTTGATCAATAATTACATTAAAACACGAAGCCTGAAATGGGTAAAAGCTTAGAACTGAAATTTTGACATCATCTGATAAATCCAATTTTCGCTCAATAACTCCAGCTTTCCTCTGGAGGGATACCTAACTTGGAGCCTACATCGCTTTGTTCCCATGTGGCTTCATCGCAGTGACGGAATTGTCGATTTATTTGCAAAATCCAACTGAAGTCAAGGTTAAATAATTTCATGGATGAATGTGTCTGAAAATCATGGAAGAATTGCCTATATACTCTTGGGTCTCGAACTGCTATGCCACGGGAGGAACTTGGAATCAAAAAGGGGATGTTATGATGATAATTGATTTGAAAAATGACTCGTATAGAATAAGTCTTAAAAGGAGAAATAAATGCAGTTATGAGAGTGTACGTATATTTTAAAAATAAATATCTCAAGAGAGCTTTTCGGGATACGGCGGAATCGGTGGGAACTAAAAAAATAACTAATAAAATAAGATAAATTAGAGATAAATAAAATAAATAAAGACAATAACAAATAAATAAAATAAATAAGCTTGATTTTGGATCTGTTTACGTAATACTTATCTCTTTCCAAATTTCAGGTTCTGAAATCAGTCGATCTAGAGCAGGATCAACCAACTACGTGCACTGAAATTAATATCAAAATTGACACGAATTATAACTTTGATACCATTTCACACCTCTATGAAAAATTCACCTTCTACAAGACATCTGAAGACATAATGTGTAAAAATGCAAATTTGGATATTCACAGAAATACGTACGCTAGAGTTTTGTTAATTTTCAATGCGAACGAACGAAAAACACTTAGACGTGTTTACTACAAATCTAAACAATAGAGAGTGTTTA
>NC_061105.1:11172387-11179887 GCF_015104395.2 Macrobrachium nipponense | reverse complement strand
ACCCACACACATAATGCATACACATACGTAGATATATATATATATATAATATCTATTATATATATATAATATATATATATATATATACTATATATATATAGTGTTGTTGCTGTTGCTGTGCTGAACGACATACTATTAGATAAACCGTTTTGGAAATTCTGTATATATTACTGTTATTTTATTATACACATATATAACACACATGTATATTTATTATATATATATATATATATATATAATATATATATACTATATATATATATATATACATATATGTATGTATGTATGTATGTATGCATATATATGAATACATATATACTGTATTATGTTTGTAAATTGTTTATATGTATATATATATATAATATATATATATATATATATATATATATTATATATATTATAAACACACACATTGGAAGCCAAATTCCCACATCCAGCCAAAATCATATGTTCGCAAAAAATATATTTTCAAGTTATCCAAGACCAGTGTTATTTCTGATATGCAAACATTTTTATTTCAACTCATACAAATATTTCCATGTATATGATAATAAATTTCACCTCGGGCGCTTGATATTGACTATGCAAAGGCACGGTTTCGAAAATCCCCCCTCCTCTTCCCCCCCTAGTGGCGATAGTGACTCAAATATTCTATGGAAAAAATCAAAAAGGAATTTAAAACCATTTGAATAATGACCAACAGCTCTGAATAGCAAACACATTTCAAACGCGACGGTACAAAACACGAAAATCCTCACGGAAAATGTTTACTATGCTTTCGAAATGCCATTATAAATGTGCATATACGTCTATTTGCATAAAAAGGTAGATTTCGAAGGTATCGAGGGTTTAAAAGTACAGCGGGATACGTTCACGTTTTCATGATTCCTTGCCATGTCAATTTTCAAGGGGAATCGATAATTTGCGTGTTCTGGGTAACTAAGGACCTTAAACCTCTGTTCTTTTTCTAGTTTATCTTTGAAATATGGATTAGAGAGGTAGGTCAATAACTGATAGGTTTATACATGGATCTCGAAATGCCTTCATTTAATTTCGAATCTTTCGGTTTTCTTCAGCTTTGTCAAATAATGTTGCAAGACATACGTTTTTCATAAACAGTTAACAAGCACAATTTAGTTCCCCTAGAGACAATTGGACTCTTCCCAAAATGTTCCAACAAGTGTCAGTTTACCGAGACTTTAATTTTAACCAATTGCAGTCATAACATCCTAGACAAGTTTTTTCATGTATACTGTTTCTGATGACTGTATGAAACTCTCACCTACGACCGACGAAACTCTCGGCACTGCCCATCAAAAATTTCAGGTACGGCCAGGAGGTGGGCCTGTGTTGCCAGACGCACGACCATATCTAACTTAACCTTAAATAAAATCATGACGACTGAAGCTAGAAGGCTGTAATTGGTATGCTTGAAAATTGGATATGGAAAATAACATCAGCCAATATGCAGCCCTTAGCCTCAGTAGTTTTAAGCTCTGAGGTCGGACGTGCAGACAAAAGACATCTCAATAGTTTTCCTTTACGGAAACTAACAAAAAATTATAGTTAATTTTTCCAATAAAACCAATTGTGCATCGTTATTGAGTTTCCAAGTCGTTTTAAGTTTCCATCCCTTCGTTAAACGGAAACTGGACGTACTAATTGTGTTTATCCGTCGCGTTCGAAGTAAGGGTGAGAATTATCGACAATTCTGGATTGATAGCAACGGTTACGATCTCTTCACGAAGTTACCAAAGAAACTTAGCGAGGTTTCACTTTGGCATCAGTTATTGAAAGTATTAATTTAAGCTGTGAGGTAGAATATGTGAAATAGGAATTTTGATTGTAGTGAAAAAGTAATATGCGTCTCTTACTAAAGGGTTAGTTTTGAGAAAAGTTTACTAAAGCTCTAAATGTAGATCGCAAAAAATATGTTATATTTTCATTAAAGTAAAAAAGTATTGTATTCTTTCACAAAACCGCAAGTTTTCGGAAAGTTACAAAAGTCTCTAATGTAAGATATAATAAAATATGTTATGTTTTATTTAAAGTAAAAGTATATTTTTATTACCAAAGGTCAGTATTGGAACTTTACTCAATATTATGATGTAGAACATAATTATAAAATACAAGTATTTTTAATACAGAAGTAAAGAGTATTATATTCTTTAAAAAAAAAAATGTCAGCTTTTATAATTGTAGGATATGATGAAATATGATTTTTTTAATCAATTCTAGGGAGTTACTGAAGATTTCAGTTAAAATATAATTTTTAACTGAAATATTTTCTTCCAGATGAATATATTTATTAGTTTTTAATAAATGATTAAAGTAGATCGTTTCGATGAAAATTAAAACTATTATATACATTCATAAACAGTCAGTTTTGAAAATTAATAAGAAATTTTAAACTTTGAAACACACAGAAACATTTTATCCTTCCTTTTCAGCTGAAATTGTTTAATCTGTCGGATTGGACTAAAGTTATTTCAAGAATAATTACAATCCCTTATAAATAAAATATTCATTAATGTCAGAAAAATTGGGTCATGTGAAATGATATTCATTCCAGTTTCAACAAACGGAAATTCAACAATATACAACCTTAAATTGTAACAATATAAATCAAAGTGTTTTATAAACAATATATGACTATCACCTCCATCATTTGTGTTATTATCTGCTATTGTAGTTCTCTCTCTCTTCTCTCTCTCTCTCTCTCTCTCTCTCTCTCTTCCGTTGGAAATCAATACATTTCAAATATATTAATATCTGATTTGATAGCCTTTTTCCTCTCTCTCTCTCTCTCTCTCTCTCTCTCTCTCTTTCTCTCTCTCCCTTCCGGTGGAAATTAACACATTTCAATTATATTGATATCTGCTTTGATAGCCTTTTTTCCTCTCTCTCTCTCCTCTCTCTCTCTCTCTCTCCTCTCTCTCCTCTCCTCTCCTCCCCCCCCCGGGGGAAATTAACACATTCAATTATATTAATATATTGCTATTATTAGCCTTCTCTCTCTCTCTCTCTTCTCTCCTCTCTCTCTCTCTCTCTCTCTCTCTTCTCCTCTTCGTTGGAAATAAACGCATTTCAATATATGGGAATTAAACAAATTTCGTTATACTATTTCAGCAGTGATAGCCACACCCTATTCTCACTTCTCGCTCTCTCTCTCTCTCTCTCTCTCTCTCTCAGAGAACTCGATAATGAATTTATAATGATTGAGTAAAGCCATCAAAACTATGCACTACTTCTACAATGTAACCTGTCTTTTTTTTGCACAGCGCTTCTGCATTTTGTTCTATTGCAAGCATGAATAATGCACAATGTCATCATAATATGAAGCAGACTCAAAATTTCCGTATGAATACGTCTTAGCAGGTGGTCGCTGTAGAGTGGTTTGTGTCGTGGCATGCCGATCAGATGTGGAGGGTTCGCGTCTCACTCCGCCCGGGCTTGGCTGAAGAAGTGTGCGGTCTGCAGTGGCGAGGTTGACACCGACATTCTTGAAGTGGAATTTCAAGTCATTGGCCCTTTGGTGGCTGTTCCATGGGAAAGTTCATATAATAATAATAATAATAATAATAATAACTATAATAATAATAATAATAATACCTGATCCAATCCCGGAAAGAAGAGAGAGGTTAAGATAAATTAGGTAATGCTAAAAAACTGATGCAACAGACCATAGGATCGGTACAAGCGACAACAATTTGTTTACACAAAACACAAATTTGCTCTTCTTATAATCTATGTACGAACGATAAATTATTACATCCTGAAAATTAAATAGAATATTCTACCTTTACGATACTTGTTACAGCCTTACAAAAGAGGATAAATTTTGTTATAAATCCCTCTTCTCTAATTCGCATCCTTAAGAAACTTAGGAACTGATTCCTGAAGAATCTAATTTTTTTTTTGTGATTGTTATATATAAACAATACGATAGTTAAAATCCATCGAGGTATGAAGGAATTTTGAAAGTAAAAACAATCTACAAAAAGTGAAATCTATGAAAAAAACAATTTTATTTAGCAGAATAATGTGAAAACTACAAATAATTAAGTTTTTAACATAGTAATGCTTTGATTAGAAAAACCCAGAAACTTTTTAAAACCAGTTTTTGTTTAATAACTCCAACTCTCGCAATGACCTTTATCATAAATACCAGTCTTAGAAACACTCCCAAAATAGATGTTTAAAAACCATGTTTGATCAATAATTACATTAAAACACGAAGCCTGAAATGTTAAAAAAGCTACAACTGAAAAATTTTGACATCATCTGATAAATCCAATTTTCGCTCAATACTCCACTTTCCTCTGGAGGGGTTACCTAACTTGGAGCTACATCGCTTTGTCCCACGGGAGCTTAATAGCAGTGACGGAAGTTCGATTTCTTCGCAACATCCAACTGAAGTCAAGGTTTTAATAATTTCATGGATGAGTGTGTCGAAAATCATGGAAGAATTGGCTATGTCTCTGTTGTCTCGAATGTTCACCCACCAGATCACTGCTAGCCTCGCGGAGGGCACTTGGAATCAAAAAGGGGATTGTTCTGATGATATTGATTTTAAAAAAGACTCGTATAGAATAGTCTAAAAGGAGAAAATAAATGCAGTTATGGGTGTGTACGTTATTTTAAAAATAAATATCTCAGAGGTTCCCCCCCTGAAGAGCTTTCGGGAAACGGGAATCGGTGGAACTAAAAAAAAGAACTTAATAAAATAAGATAAATAAAAAATTAATAAATAATAAAAAATAAATAAATAAATAAATAAAGCTTGATTTGGGATCTGCTTTACGTAAAAACTTATTCTTTCAAATTTCAGGTTCTGAAAATCAGTCGATCTAGGCATGATCAAACAAACTTGGTGCACCTAAATTTAATATCAAAATTGACACGAATTATGACTTTGATACCTTTTCACACCTCTTATGAAAAATTCACTCCACAAGACATCTGAAGACAGAATGCTGTAAAAAATGCAAATCTGAATATTCACAGAAATATTGTAGCAAGAGTTTTTGTTAATTTTCACTGCGACGACGAAAAACATTTAGACGTGTTACTAACACATCTAAACAATGAAAGTGTTATCGGGAGATCAGTTACGAAACACGAGAAACTCCTTCATTACTGATTAATCAGCAATTGGACGGGATCTAATTTAATGACTTAGAAAAGGGCATGAGTATTATTCTTGGGCGAAATTCCATAACATTCCAATGAAGAAGAAAAAAAAGGAGTCGGAATCTAATTAATTTGAACGTGAGGAAATCTCATACAGTAATTATTTTCAAAGCTTTATGATGTGAGTTTGTTTTTTTTCTATTTGCTGCGCAAATAAATGCAATTGCTGGTGGAATTTTGTAGAGCAATGGAGTAGAAAAATTGCTATTTCTCTCTCTCCTCTCTCTCCTCTCTCTCTCTCTTCTTCTCTCTCTCTCTGTTATTTATCACATCACTAACCGAAAATAAAAAAAAAAAACTATCTTACGCACAAACGAGCACACCACACGCACACACAAACCTTATCCCACCGCTTAAGGTAAAAAATATACTCTCTCAAAACATACACACACATACACAAAGATTATCCCATCAAAAACGTAAAAATATAAAAAGAACTCATCATAAAAACAAGCAAACAAACTAAACTTATTCAACGCTAAGGCAAAGAATATATAGATATATATATATATATAAATATATATATATATATATATTGATAGTATATATATATATAATTTAATATATTTATATATATATATATCTATATATGATATATATATATATATATATCTATATATGTGCATTATATATAGATGTATTTATATATATATATTACTATATATTTATATATATATTATATATATATATATGTAGATATATATATATACATAATTATATTATTAGATATGTGTGTGTGTGTGTCTGGTCTGGGTATATATATATTTATATATATATATTATTATATATATATATATAAATAAATATATATAGATATATAAGTATAGAATAACTTGATACGAAGTATATAAAACATGATGATCTGTTGTAAATAAAGGCTTTTAGCCACGAAGAAAATGAAAAGCGAAATAGCCAAGCACTTTCGGGTCTACTGCGACCCTTTACTCAGGCTGAGTAAAGGGTCGCTTCGACCTAAAGTGGCTTGGATTTATATTCATTTTTTCCTTCGTGGCAAAAATCTTTCATATAAAATATATATATCATATATATATATATATATATATATATATATTATATAAATACACCTATAATATGCATATATATATATATATATATATATATATTATATATATATATATCTATATATAAAATGTATATATATATACATATATATATATATATTATAGATATATATATATATATATATATATAATGTATATATTTATATATATATATAATATATTTATATATATATTATATATAATATATATTATATATATATATAGTAAAACTGGAACACACACACCCCAAGCAATAATTATCCAATTATCCCATCACTAACGTAAAAAAACCTCATTCATAAAATACACAACACACACACACGCAAGCACATTACTCCAAAACTTCGTGAGCTATAAAAAAAAAGAGCTCTCATAAACACACACACACACCAACACACACACAACCGAGCACTAGCGCCACGCAACACTCGTTTCGACTCTCAAACGCCACCAAAAGTTACGATTATAAGAAACATTTCATATCAGATCGGGCCCCTCGTGAAAGCAGGTATCTGGCCACACCGAGAGCCGCGAGCTCTAAGTGTAAGCTCTCATTTAAATGCTGAACAAGGCTTTTTTTTTTTAAAGATGCTGGGGTGAGAACGGCGAGATCAAGTGATTCCAGGTGTCACGTCACCGGTTGTGCTGTGTTAAAATGGCGCTCACACCCACACACATAATGGATACACATACGTATATATATATATATATATATATATAAATATATATATATATATAATATATATATTTATTAGATAAACCGTTTTGGAAATTTTGTACTATGACTAATGTTTATTACTGATACACATAAACAACACACACACACACACACACACCCACACATATATATAATATATATATATATAATATAGTATTCATATATATAATATATATACATATATATAACACGTCACACAAAAAACATTGGAAAGCCAAATTCCCATTCAGCACTAATCAATATGTTTCGCAAAATCTATTTCAAGTTATCCAAACCAGTGTTATTAGCTATGCAAACATTTTTTATTTCAACTCATACAAAATATTTCCATGTATATAATAATAAAGTTTCACACGGCACTGATATGACTATGCAAAGGCACGGTTTCGAAATCAGTGCGATTAGTGACTCAATATTCTATGGAAAAAATCAAAACAAGGAATTAAAAACCATTTGAATAAGACCTAACAAGCTGAATAGAACCGATTAAACGCGACGGTACAAACACGAAAATCCCGGACAGTTTTA